>NC_045432.1:57682822-57982822 GCF_902635505.1 Sarcophilus harrisii | reverse complement strand
GGGATGCAGAACATGGAGGCTAGCACACTGAACTGACAGGGCGGGGATGGTCTGCATGAGTGGGGAATTTGCAGGGAGGACTCTACCACAGGTTGTCTGCTCTGCTTTAGTTGCAAAGCAGTAGATCAGCAGAGAAGTGACACAAACACCAAAGGTAGAGTGTACTCCAAAAAACCCGCCAGAATTTAATAGGACCTGGCCACACCCACCCAGCACCGGAAGTGACTCAGCATGGACCACAGCACAACTGTGTAGCCCCATTCTGCAGTGTGGGGCTTTTACCTGGAGCAGCCACATTTTTGCACAGCAGGGGTGGGGGGAGGGACTCTTCCTGGGGCAGCCACAATTCTGCACGGGGGTGGGGGTGGGGCAGCTCTGCCTGGGGCAGTAGAACTTCCAAAGCGTGGCTGTGCTTCCCAGGGCAGAGATACTTCTGCTGTGGGGCTCTTCCCAGGGCACTTTTGCTGCTCGACTACTCTTTACAACTCATATGCAGGACAGCTACTGTCCCGCTATCTATTCCTGTTCTGTAGAGGAAGCTGGTAATCTCCTTGCCCTGAAGGCAGACCCTAAGGGCTTTTTAACAAATGAGTAAAAAAGCCAAGCAAACTCCAATTATTGATAGCTTCTATACAGAAAGAGAGAAGGTTTCCAACCCCAAGGAGACTAATAGCAGACAGTCTCCAGACAAAACCCCAAAGGGGGATGTAATCTAGTCCCCATCACACAAGGCTCTCCTAGAAGAAATTATGAAAGATCTTTAAAAAGAGCTAGAAGAAAAATGGGGAAAGGAAAGAGCAGCTCTGTAAGAGAGTATGGGAAAGGCATATAATTCACTAAAAGAAAAATTTGATAAAGTGGAGAAAGAAAACAACTTCCTGAAATGTAAATTGGAAAAGATAAAGAACTCCCAAGAAAGTAGGATTTGTGAATTGGAAAAAGAAAATAACTCAGTAAAAAAAAGTGAAATGGAAAAAAAATTCCATAGAGAAAAACAACTCATTTAAAAACTCAATTGGACATATACAAAAAAAGTTTAAAAAAGCTAATGAAGAAAATAACTCATTAAAAATCAGAACTGAATAAATAGAAATGAATGATTCATTGAGACATCAAGAATCAGTCAAGCAAAACCAAAAAAATGAAAAAATAGAAAGAAATGGTAAATATCTACTTGGAAAAACAACATACCTGGAAAATAGATCTAGGAGAGATAATTTGAGGATTATTGGACTTCCTGAAAATTATGATGAAAAAAAGAGCCTAGACACTATTTTATAGGAAATCATCAAAGAGAACTGCCCAGATGTAACAGAATCAGAAAGTAAAATAGGCATTGAAAGAATTCCTCAAACACCTTCTGAAAGAGACCCTAAAATAAAAACTCCAAGGAATATTGTGGCTAAATTACAGAACTATTGGACCAAGGAAAAAATATTACAAGCAGGTAGAAAAAAACAATTCCAATACCGAAGATCCACAGTAAGTATCACTCAGAATCTAGCTGCTTCCACATTAAAGGATCAAAGGGCCTGGAATCTGATATTCCAAAAGGCAAAAGAACTTGGAATGCAGCCAAGAATAAACTACCCAGCTAAGCTGAGCATTTTCTTCCAGGGAAGAAGATGGACATTTAATGAAACAGATGAATTCCATTTATTCCTAATGAAAAAAACCAGAGGTAAAAAAAACCTCAAATATAGGACTCAAGAGAATCAGAAAAAGATAAAAAAGACCTCTTGAGAACTGTATTTCTGTTATGGACATACATAAAGAGTGCATATATAATTTGATTTTACTGATATAATAAAAAAAGGGAATTAGAAGTGGAAAGGGGATAGTATCAGAAAAAAGGGGTAAAGGGGAGATTAAAAAAGGGAAACTACATTCCACAAAGGGGCAAAGGAAACCTATCATATCTGAGGGAATTTAGGGAGGTTAAAGAACATTGTGTGAATCTTACTCTCATCAGATTCAGCTCAGAGAGAAAATAATAGACATATTTGGTTTACAGATAAACTTCTCTTACCTCATTAAAAAGTAGGAGAGGAAAAGAGAAAAGGAAAAGAGTAATAAGGTAAAGTTATGAGACAGGGGAAGGGACTCAAAGGGGGTGGGAGGGATTCTAAAGAGGGAGAGCTGTGTGAGGCAAGTGGTGCCCATAAGTTTAATACTAGGGAGGGGGATAAAGGGGGAAAGAAAAAGAAAAGCATAATCTGGGGAAAATGAGATGGCAGGAAATACAGAATTAGTAGTTTTAACCATAAATGTGAATGGGATGAACTCTCCCATAAAGAGGAGGTGGATAGCAGACTGGATCAAAGTCAGAATCTCACAATATATTGTTTACAGGAAACATATTTAAAGCAGGAGACACATACAGTGTAAAGGTAAAAGGATGGAACAGAATCTATTATGCTTCAGGTGAAGTCAAAAAAGCAGGGATAGCCATCCTTATCTCAGATCAAGCAAAAGCAAAAATTGATCTAATTAAAAGAGATAAAAAAGGGCACTATTTCTTACTAAAGGTTAGCATAGACAATGAAGCAATATCAATACTAAACATGTTGATGTTGATAAAATCCAACATCCATTCCTATTAAAAACATTAGAGAGTATAGGAATAAATGGACTTTCCCTTAAAATAGCCAGTAGCATCTATTTGAAACCATCAGTAAGCATCACATGTAATGGGAATAAATTGTAACCATTCCCAATAAGATCAGGAGTGAAACAAGGTTGCCCACTATTACCATTGTTATTCAATATTGTGTTAGAAATGTTAGTTTCAGCAATAAGAGTTGAGAAAGAGATTAAAGGAATTAGAGTAGGTAATGAGGAAACCAAATTATCTCTTTCTGCAGATGATATGATGGTATACTTAGAGAACCCCAGAGATTCTACTAAAAAGCTATTAGAAATAATCCACAACTTCAGTAAAGGTTCAGGATACAAAATAATCTCACATAAATCATCAACATTCTTATACATCACTAACAAAATCCAACAGCAAGAGCTACAAAGAGAAATTCCATTTAAATTAACTGCTGATAGTATAAAATATTTGGGAATCTATCTGCCAAGGGAAAGTCAGGAACTATATGAGCAAAAGGATAAAACACTTTCCACACAAATAAAGTCGGATCTAACCAATTGGAAAAATATTAAATGCTCTTGGACAGGTTGAGCAAATATAATAAAGTGACAATACTACCTAAACTAATCTTATTTATTTAGTGCTATAGCAATCAGACTCCCCCAAAACTATTTTTATGACCTAGAAAAAAAAACAACAAAATTCATCTGGAAGAACAAAATGTCAAGATTTTCAAGGGAACTAATGAAAAAAAAAATCAAATGAAGGTGGCCTAGTTGTACCAGATCTAAAATTATATAATAATAAACTTTATAATAATTATAATAATAATAAACTTTATAATAATAAAGCAGTGGTCATGAAAACCATTTAGTATTGGCTAAGAAGTAGACTAGTTGATCAGTGGAGTAGATTAGGTTCACAGGACAAAATAGTCAATAACTTTAATAATCTAGTGTTTGACAAACCCAAAGACCCCAGCTTTTGGGATAAGAATTCACCATTTGACAAAAACTGCTGGGAAAACTGGAAATTTGTATGGCAGAAACTAGGCACTGACCCACACTTGACACTGTACACCAAGATAAGGTCAAAATGGGTTCATGATCTAGGCATAAAGAATGAGATTATAAATAAATTAGAAGAACATAGGATAGTTTACCTCTCAGACCTGTGCAGGAAGAAGGAATTTGTCACCAAAGAAGAACTAGAGATCATTACTGATCACAAAATAGAAAATTGTGATTATATCAAATTAAAAAGCCTTTGTACAAACATAACTAATGCAGCCAAGATTAGAAGGGAAGCAATAAACTGGGAAAACATTTTTACAGTCAATGGTTCTGACAAAGGCTTCATTTCCAAAATATATAGAAAATTGAGTCTAATTTATAAGAAATCAAGCCATTTTCCGATTGATTAATGGTCAAAGGATTTGAACAGACAATTTTTAGATGAAGAAATTCAAACTATTACTAGCCACATGAAAAGATGTCATTATTAATCAGAGAAATGCAAATTAAGACAATTCTGAGGTACCACTACACACCTCTTAGATTGGCTAGGATGACAGGAAAAGATAATGCTGAATGTTGGAGGGGATGTGGGAAAACAGGGACCCTAATACATTGTTGGTGGAATTGTGAATACATCCAGCCATTCTGGAGAGCAATTTGGAACTATGGCCAAAAAGTTATCAAACTGTGCATACCCTTTGATCCAGCAGTGCTATTATTGGGCTTATATCCCAAAGAGATTTTAAAGAAGGGAAAGGGGATCTGTATGTGCAAGAATGTTTGTGGCAGCCCTTTTTGTAGTGGCCAGAAACTGGAAACTGAGTCGATGCCCATCAATTGGAAAATGGCTGAATAAATTGTGGTATATGAATATTATGGAATATTATTGTTCTGTAAGAAATGACCAGCAGGATGATTTCAGAAAGGCCTGGAGAGACTTACATGAACTGATGCTGAGTGAAATGAGCAGGACCAGGAGATCATTATACATTTCAACAATAGTATATGATGATCAATCCTGACGGATATGACTCTCTTCAACAATGAGATGAACCAAATCAGTTCCATTCATTCAGTTCTGAATAGAACCAACTACACCCACCTAAAGAACTCTGGGAAATGAATGTGAACCACTACATAGCATTTCCATTCCCTCTGATTTTGTCAGCTTGCATTTTTTATTTCCTTCTCAGGTTAATTTTACCTTATTTCAAAGTCTGATTCTTCTTGTGTAGCAAAATAACTGCATGGATATGTATGCATATATTGTATTTAACATATCCTTTAACATATTTAACATGTATTGGTCTACCTGCCATGTCGGGGAGGTGGGGGGGGGAAGGAGGGGAAAAGTTGGAACAGAAGGTTTTGTAAGGGTCAGTGCTGAAAAATTGCCCATGAATATATCTTGTAAATAAAAAAGAAATAAAAAACAAAATATATGTGCGGAAAAAAGACCATTGGAACTTATTTGAATATTCTCTTTGTTGAAGAGAGCCACATCCATTAGAACTGATCATCATATAGTCTTATTGTTGCTGTGTACAATGATCTTCTGGTTCTGCTCATTTCATTCAGCATCAGTTCATGGAAGTCTCTCTAGACTTTTCTAAAATCATCCTGATGATCATTTCTTATAGAAGAAGAATAATCCATAACATTCATATACTATAGTTTATTCAGACATTCTCCAACTGATGGGCATTCATTTTTTTTCCAGTTTTTTGCCACTACAAAAAGGGCTGCCGCAAACATTTTTGCACATGTCTGTCCCTTTCCCTCTTTTAACAACTCTTTGGGATATAAGCCCAGAAGTAACATTGCTGGGTCAAAGAGTATGTACAGTTTGGTAACTTTTTGAGCATAGTTCCAAACCGCTCTCCAGAATAGTTGGCGTCTTTCACAGTTACACCAACAATGATGATATGTTCCATATAATATAATTTCAGGAGTATAATTTTTTTTCTTTTGATTATGCATTTAAAAAAACAACAGTGAATTTAAACAAGCCTCATGTAAAATGGGCATTTTCATATGCAGAGTAGAATAGAAGGAGGATTGTATCTAAAATTGCAAAGCCCTACACTTAGGTTTTGTGTAGTGTGAATAATGAATCTCCTAGGGTGGTCATATTTATTCTAATTTGCAATATTCAAAGTTATAACTATGTAAAAATATGGTAATTGGTTCCAGTTCAGTGAAAATATGCAGCGAAAGATTAAATAATGCGACCATGTCAAAAGATCTATTATTTGCACTATTCGGGACATAGCTGCATTACAGTTTCCTTTGTCTTTTAAGTATATAATAAATTCAATATGTAACTTCAAAGCTGTCCTGTTTGCTTTGTTCCTTCTGGCCTTTTTGTTCTGAGAATTAAAAAAAATACTTCCCTAGCTTTTTTTTCTTTCTTTTCTCTTTCTTTTTTATGTATTGGTATTACTAGCTTAGGCAGCAAGGCAGTACAGTGAATAGAGTGCTGAGTCTGGAGTCGGGAAGGCTCATCTTCCTGAGTTTAAATTTGACTTTAAAAACTTATAAGCTGTGTGATCTTGGGAAAATCACTTCACCCTGTTTGCCTCAGTTTCCTCATCTGTAAAATGAACGAGGGCTGGAAATGGCAAATTGCGTCAGGCTCTTTGCCAAGAAAACCCCAAGTGTAAAGCAGTATGTGCAAAAATGTTTGTGGCAGCCCTTTTCGTAGTGACCAGAAACTGGAAATTGAATGGATGCCCATCAATTGGAGAATGGCTGAATAAGTTATGGTATATGAATGCTATGGAATATTATTGTTCTGTAAGAAACGATCAGCAGGATGATTTCCTGGAGAGACTTACATGAACTGATGCTGAGTGAAGTGAGCAGGACCAGGAGATCCTTATATACTTCAATAACAATACCATATGAGGATCAATTTTGATGGAAGTGGCTATCTTCACCATTTGGTATTGGCTAAGGAATAGATTAGTTGATCAGTGGAATAGGTTAGGTTCAAGGGATAAAACAATCAACAAATATAGCAACCTAGTCTTTGACAAACCCAAAGATCCCAGCTTTTGGGATAAGAATTTACTGTTTGACAAAAATTGCTGGGAAAATTGGAAACTAATATGGCAGAAACTAGGCATTGATTCACACTTAACACCGTACACCAAGATAAGGTCAAAATGGGTTCATGACCTGGGCATAAAGAATGAAATTATTAATAAATTAGAGGAACACAGGATAGTTTACCTCTCAGACCTGTGGAAGGGGAAGGACTTTATGACCAAAGAAGAACTAGAGATCATTACTGATCACGAAATAGAAAATTTTGATTATACCAAACTGAAAAGTTTTTGTACAAACAAAACTAATGCAGACAAGATTAGAAGGGAAGCAATAAACTGGGAAAATATTTTTACAGTTAAAGGTTCTGATAAAGGCCTCATTTCTAAAATATATAGAGAATTAACTTTAATTTATAAAAAATCAACCCATTCTCCAATTGAAAAATGGTCAAAGGATATGAACAGACAATTCTCAGATGAAGAAATTGAAACTATTTCTAGTCATATGAAAAGATGCTCCAAGTCATTATTAATCAGAGAAACGCAAATTAAGACAACTCTAATATACCATTACACACCTGTCAGATTGGCTAAGATGACAGGAAAAAATAATGATGATTGTTGGAGGGGATGCGGGAAAACTGGGACATTGATGCATTGTTGGTGGAGTTGTGAATGAATCCAACCATTCTGGAGAGTAGTTTGGAACTATGCTCAAAAAGTTATCAAACTGTGCATACCCTTTGATCCAGCAGTGTTACTACTGGGCTTATATCCCAAAGAGATCATAAAGAAGGGAAAGGGACCTGTATGTGCATGAATAAACATTCGTGCTGCCACAAACTGCTCTCTTTGTAGTGGCTAGAAACTGGAAACTGAATGGATGCCCATCAGTGGGAGAATGGCTGAATAAATTGTGGTATATGAATAGTATGGAATATTATTGTTCTGTAAGAAATGACCAACAAGATGATTTCAGAAAGGCCTGGAGAGACTTACACGAACTGATGCTAAGTGAAATGAGCAGGACCAGGAGATCATTATATACTTCAACAACAATACTATATGATGACCAGTTCTGATGGACCTGGCCATCCTCAGCAAGATCAACCAAAGCATTTCCAATGGAGTAGTAATCAACTGAACCAGCTACGCCCAGAGAAAGAACTCTGGGTGATGACTAAAAACCATTACATTGAACTCCCAATCCCTATATTTATGCCCACCTGCATTTTTTATTTCCTTCACAAGCTAATTATACAATATTTCAGAGTCTGATTCTTTTTGTACAGCAAAATAATGGTTTGGTCATGTATACTTATTGTGTATCTAAGTTATATTTTAATATATTTAACATCTACTGGTCATCCTGCCATCTGGGGGAGGGGGTGGGGGCTAAGAGGTGAAAAATTGGAACAAGAGGTTTGACAATTGTTAATGCTGTAAAGTTACCCATGCATACAACCTGTAAATAAAAGACTATTAAAGAAAAAAAAGGAAGTGGCTATCTTCAGCAATGAGAGGATCCCAATCAGTTCCAATTGATCAGTAATGAACAGAATCAGCTACATTCAGAGAAAGAACACTGGGAAATGAGTGTGGACTACAACATAGCATTTGTACTCTTTCTATTTTTTTTGCTTGCATTTTTGTTTTTCTTCTCAGGTTATTTTTTACCTTCTTTCTAAATTTGATTTTTCTTGTGCAGCAAGATAACTGTATAATTATGTATACATGTATTATATTTAACATATACTTTAGCATATTTAACATGTATGGGACTACCTGCCATCTAGGGAAGGGGGTGGAGGTAAGGAGGGGAAAAGTTGGAACAGAAAGTTTTGCAAGGGTCAATATTGAGAAATTACCCATGCATATGTTTTGTATATAAAAAGCTATAATAATAATAAAAAAAGAAAATCCCAAGTGGGCTCACAGGAAGTGGATACAACTGAACAGCAATAATCTCCCTAATGCCTGGCACATAGTAGGCACTTAATAAATATTTGTTTACTGGTGCTGTAGAAAGAACTTGAAGTTGGAGGAACTATATTTGAATTTTAGTAAGTTACTACTTGTGTCATATTGGGGCAAGTCACCTCACTTTTCTGAACCTCAGTTTCCTTATCAGAAATGAAGGCCTTCGAGAATCTCTAAGGTCATTTCTATTTCTAAGTTTGATAAGTCAAAGCCTTAAGGGTGTATGGAAGCTTTTCTGGTTTGTCCTCCTAATAGACTGCTAGAGATAAGTCTATAGACTAATCGATATTTTTGCGATGGAGTGGGGTGGGAGTAGGAGTGTTAAAGGGGGAGGTCAAATTAAGAATTCATTACAAGTGTTCATTATGGTAGCAAGAGTCTTTCTTCTGAACTATGAACAACCAGTCTATCATTTTAAAATTCTGCTTGGAATGAAAATGATGGATCAGCCATAGAGCCTGACAGAATCGCGTATTAGCATCAGATTACTAGCATAGCAGATAATAGCTTCTCTAGGGATGATTTGCTTCTTAAATTCCATTTCTAAAACTTCCAGGCAATTCTTGGGGACAGCTTGATAATGTCTCCTACAATCTGCATTATTAAAGCTCCAACAGATGACAGAGTGAGTCATCAGCACTGGCTGGACGGCAGCGATAGCTTGACACTAAGATTAATGACATCGTCACATTCTCCCTTGGAAAACGTTCAGTTCCACAACGGGCTTTATACTAGGCCAAGCCAGGATTCATCTCTGTGCTATAGGGGAGATAGTATAGACAGGCTCTAAGGGTTCTTGGAAATGAGTGCTATACATTGAGGGTCATTCAGGTGTCATAGAGCTAGACACTGGGACACGTGTCCTCGGGGCTGGTGAATTTTGGCTGGTCACAGCACTGAAAGTTAGAATGAGAAGAGCCAGGAAACTGTCCACTGAGAACAAAGCTAAGGACTTTCTCAGGGTCTCACAGCTGGTTAGGGACAAGCCCCTGAATTTCTAGGTCACAGTTCTCTCTGCTACATTATACTCCTATTATAGTGCTAAGCATTGTAGAAAGTGCTGCTGCTGCTGCTGCTGCTGCTGCTGCTAACTAGCATTTTTCTTGTGCTTTAGTATTTGCAAAGCACCTCACATGTTGTTATCTTATTGCATCCTCTTAACATTCTTGTGAGGTAGGTGCTAATATCCCCATTTACAGGTGGGGAAAAGTTAGTTAAATGAGCTGCCCAGGATCATACAACTAGCGAATGTCTGAAATGGGATTTAATCCCAGATCTTCCTGACTCTGAGTACTACACTCTAAATACTGTTAACACCTAGTGCCAGAAGAGATACAGAGATATGCTCGTCCTGCTCTTACCCAGCTGATAAGGCTGCCTAACAGAGCATAAGGCACTAATATGGGTAACCAGAATAGCATGCTACATTGAATTATTAAGTAGAACAGAAGCTTGCTGAGAGTAGGGATTGTTTGGGTTTGGTCTTTGTCCGTGTCTGGCATATAGTAGGTATTCAGTGAATGCCTGTGAAATTGAATGCAACTGAAATATTTTGAATGACATCAGAGGGAAAGTAAGAGGGCTTCATGGAGGTGACAGCCTTAATTGGGCTTTGAAGAATGGGGAGAAATTCACCATATGAAGGAGAGAACATTTCAAGCCCTAGGAACAGAATGATCAAAAGGTCAAAGGGACAAGAGCAAGAAGGCCAGTAGAGGACTGATCTATTCAGGAAGAGAGAAGGACAGAGTAGTCCAGGAAAGCTAGAGAATAGATTGTGTGTGTGTGTGTGTGTGTGTGTGTGTGTGAGAGAGAGAGAGAGAGAGACACACACACACACATATACAGAGACAGAAAGAGTACATGCATGTTCATGTGTGTGTGCACATGCATGCATTTGTACATGCTTGTACTTGTGTTTGGTGGGGTTAATTTGAAATAGCCATAGAAAAGGACAGAATTCCAAAAAAAGGAACTTTTCCCTTGGAGTTGATAGGTAAGGAACTCTGGAAGATATTTGTTCAGTGGAGTGAGGTGAACAGATGGATGCATAAGGCAGATTGAATACCCCGCCCTCCTTTCCCCTGGGCCTGAGACCTACATTTTATACGATAGCTTTGCTCAGAGTTGACTCTTGCAGGAACATCTTAGGTACCTGTGGACACTGACTGTGATTGTAATTCATATGATTTTGTCTGCACCTTCCTAAGCTATAAAGGTATAGAAGTTATCCTCTTGTATCTCTAGGAAAAATAATAATGATAATCACAGCTCACATTTATATAGTGTTATATGATTTGCAAAGTGCTTCTTGAGATTCACAAAACCATGGGAGGTAGTTGTAATTATTATGAGTAATTTATAGATCAGAAAACTGAAGCTAAGTGAGATTAAGTGCCTTGCTCAGGGTCAACCAGCTTATAATTGTCTGAGGCAGCAAAATAACAAAAGCCCTCAGTGTAGTGTTTCAGAGCCGCCACGATCTTGATCTTTCTTTCCTTTGTATCCCTATTTCATGTGGCTCCATTCAAGCAAATCAGATTATTTTGTAGCCGTCCCATCTCCTGCCTCCACGTATTTGTGCAGGTAGACCAGGCATTCACTCTATCTTCATCTTCATCTTTCCAATTTTTTTTCAAGATTCAGAGCAGGTTCCATCTCTTACACAAGCCTTCTTGTATTCCCTCAGTTATGAGTGCTCTCTCTCATCAAACTACTTATACTTATATCTGTATACATGCTCTATTCCAAGAGAGGATGTAAAGTAGGGACTATTTCACTTTTGTCTTTGTCTCTCCATCACCTTACACGATGTTTGGCACCTAGTCAGCACTTAATAAATGCTTATTACATTGAATCGATATGATGATTTGAAAGATTGGTGATTTTCTTAGCGTGGTTACAGTATCTCCATTGGTACTGATTATAATGTCTTTGTGACTTGGTAGAGAGCCTGTGAGAATTATTTTGGCCCCTCGATTCTTCTTCACCCTTCAGCCAACTAGTGGTGAGTTTCGTAGTACTTAGACTGATCCTGATGAGGAGCTTCTTTTAGCAGTGGAGGTCAACAACTGCTATGGGATTTCTAGTCTTACAGAAATGACTGGCTCTACCAGGTTCACACAACATGTGGCAAATATGAGACTTGAGCCCAGTTCTTTCTGACTCTAGCACCAGATTTCTATGCATTCTCTGTCTTGTTTGGGGGTGTTTGTGGGGGTGACTCTACATAACTTTTGCAGCTCATCCTCCTTCTCTCTTCCCCATCAGTAAAGGATAAGACTTTAAGGGTTACCCGTGACAGAGAGATAATTATTTGGACTAGAAACAAGATGGTTTGTGGTTAAATTCTCTCCTTAAGGAGAGAATTACAAGGCAACAGCTGGCCAAGTGTTTATATGTATGTAGAGAGTGGGGTGGGTGCTGAACACTTGTGGGAAGACTTTATAATGGCCCTGGAATCACAGTGGCCACTTAAAGAAACAAGGGAAATGAGTACATAGGGTATAGTTATAGAGGTCCTTGGCTTTTCCTCAGCCGTGCACCCACTTGACACCATGAGGTCCAGCCAAGAACCATCTAAAGGAAATCTTACCCATAATTCTCTTTGCTCTTACTTAGCAGATGTTGGGGAGAGGTCTTTCTGTTTCTAAGGAAATGACATGGCTGGACCAGCTTTAAACAACTGATATCTGGAACTTAGCAATCTTAGATTCATTCATCTAGCAGAGAGACTCACAAATGCAATTACTTTTGGTCTACAATGCCAGGTACTTCATCTACCCAGCTGGAAAATGGATGAAGCTTAGAGTGTCTCAAATATAGTTTTTTGGTTTATAGAATGGTGCAAGAAAAAGGGTCCACTTTAGGAGGAGGATCACACAAATCTCCCAGCATCCAGTACTCTGTGCTTTGACTCAAGAAAAGTTTTGTTGAATTGACACTGCACCAATGCATATTTTTTGGTTGTTAAAAAATGTCAGGGTTATTTATGTGAAATGGAAGGAAGTTTCATATGTGAATTTTAGGTGGAAACTAAGTTTCTGAACAATCCTTTCACCTCCACTTGCTTCACCTCAGGACCAGCTAGCCCATGCATGCAGTGCACATTTTTATTAATACCAGGAAAATTGAAACATGACTTGAAAGCAATTTTCTTCAAGTCAACTGAACAGTGACAGCAAGTCAACAAGTATTTGAGTGCCTCCGTGTATATGTGCAGTTGGATTTTTAGTCTATATATGCATATCTCATTTATAATACATGTGACACATACTGGTTTCCTATTTCTTATATGTACATACAGACACACATGCACACAACACACACACACACGTGTTTGAGAGAAAGACAGAAAAACAGAGGTAGAGAAACAAGAACATAAAATGAAGCCAGAACGTTTGGGGAAGAGCAGAATAATATCATGATTAAATTGACTTTCTATTTAACTGATAGTTGACAATAGCATCTTTATCAAATGCATTACTCTAAAGTCCTTTTTTGACTTAGTGAGTATGATATGCTGAATAAATCATAGCTTTTTAGAGCTGAAAGCAACTAATTGGATATTCTTCTTCTTTTGTTTAAATAGACTAACTGAAAGAGACGTGAGAGAAAAAGCCAAAGAATGGATAGCCAGTTTATTGGGTCTGGCTTTAGGCTATATCTTGCAGGTAAGCTACTTAATGAAACCCAAGTAATAGATTTGTCTGACATTGCCTTTGCCAACTTTTTAATGCTAAATACAAGTGAGCTACGATAGCCATTGGAATCCTTGATACATCATTATGGTGTGGAGGTGACCCTGTGAATATTAATTGCACCTTGTGGCAGACTGTGAATTCAAACTCAAGATGTTCTGGCTCTAAATCCAGGGCATTTCCCATGATAACACACTGATATAAGCAACCCTGGCCTATGGCAGGGCTTTGAGGATGGCCACTATAAGCCCGAGAATGAGAAAAAGTGGGTCCAAAAGCCTATAATACATTCTAAGGACCCAGACAACTTAGAGCATGTGTTCTACCTCCTCAACACCAGGGGGTTTCATTAGGTCAACAAAAATCAAGGAGTTTTCTTTGAAGGACAGTAACCCATTGCAATGGTAATGGATTTTTGATGTTTTGAACTTTTGAATGTAAATTTTGATTGGGCTTTTTTTCTGGTAGGGAGAAAACAGGAAATGATTGTGAGATTATTTAATCCAAAATCTTCATTTTGTAGATGAAAAGCCTGAGGCAGGTCCAGAGAGAAAGGGTGACTTGGCAAAGGTCACATAACTAGATAGGACTAAAGTCCTGGCCTCTTCATAGCTAATGCATGCATCTGTATAAGCAGTTTAGTGGCATTTATTTGTCACTGAAAGAGATTCTATAGAGATATGTCGTGTGTTACATTCTAACAAAAAGTACTCTTTTATAAAAAGTGCTTTAATATAGTTTGTCCCAAGCCACGACAACCTCCTATATTCCAATATACATTTGAGCCTTTTAGGGTGGACATTGTTAAAGCATGCAGTAAAGTCATGGTGACACATGCTGTCATGTCCCATGACAGGAATATAGTAAAGCTCAGAAAATAGGACCATTTTACAAAGTGTCGGCAAAATGGATTTTCTTCAAAATTATTCTGGGATATTATTGGCCAAAGACACTGATTTTAATGCAAGATCTGAGAAACTGACTGGGGTCTTGCTGGTCACACTAAGTAGGGAAATCCAAAGTCAATTTATCTTTTCATTATCCTATGTGTTTTGATTGATTAGAAAAAGGAAAGAATGAAACCAAGTCACCAACATTAAAATGAAAAGGGTAAACTTAACACCAATGAAAAAAGAAATTAAAGCAATAATTAAGAGCTGTTTTGCCCAACTGTGTGGCAGCAAATCCCACAGTCTAACTGAAATGGATGAATATTTACAAAAATATAAATTGCCCAGATTAAAAGAAGAGGAAACAAATTACTTAAATAGTCCCAGTTTATTTAATTTTTTTAATTTAAATTTTTATTAAGGCTTTTTATTTTCAAAACATATACGTGGATAATTTTTCAACAATGACCCTTGCAAAACCTTGCGCTGCAAATTTTCCCCTTCTTCTCCCCCCAACCCTCCCCAGATGGCAAGTAATCCAATATATATTAAACACATTAAATATGTGAAATCACAATATATGTATACATATTTATACAATTATCTTGCTGCACAAGAAAAATCAGATCAAAAAGGAAAAAAATGAAAAATAAAATGAAATGCAAGCAACAACAAAGAGTGAAAATGCTATAGTGTGGTCCACACTCAGTTCCCACAGTCCTCTCTTTGGGTGTAGATGGCTCTCTTCATCACTGAACAATTGGAACTGGTTTCTCATTGTTGAAGAGGGCCACATCCAACAGAATTGATCATCATATAATCTTGTTGTCATGTATAATGATCTTCTGGTTCTGCTCATTTCACTTAGCATCAGTTCATGTAAGTCTCTCCAGGCCTCTCTAAAACCATCCTGCTAATATGGAATTATTAACATTCCATATGCTTATATTTGAACTTTTATTCCAATAATATTCCATAACATTCATATACCATGACTTATTCAGCCATTTTCCAACTGATGGACATCCACTCAGTTTCCAGTTTCTTACCACTACAAAAGGGCTTCCACAAACTAAACATTCCCAGTTTAGAAAAAAAATTGAACAAACTATCATTGAACTCCTTAAAAAAAATCTCCAGGGCCAGATAGATTCAGAATTGAATTCTACCAAACATTTAAAGAATAATTAATTTCAGTGCTATGCAAATTATTTGGGAAAATAGGTAAAGAAGGAGCCCTGCCAAATTCCTTCCATGACACAAATATGGTAGTGATACCTAAACCTTGAAGAGCCAAAATAGGGAAAGAAAATTACAGAGCAATCTCCCTAATGAATATTGATGCAAAAATAAAAAAGAAATATTAGCAAAGAGATTACAGCAACTTTGCAGCAAGATAATACACTACAACCAACTGGGATTTATACCAGGAATGCAGGAGTGGTTCAATATTAGGAAAATGATTACCATAGTTGACCATATCAATAACAAAATCAACCGAAATCATATGATAATCTCAATAGATGCAGAAAAAGCTTTTGACAAAATACAGCACCCATTCCTATTAAAAACACTAGAGAGCCTAGAGATAAAGGGAGATTCCCTTAAAATAATAAGCAGTATCTATATAAAACCGACAGCAAGTATTATTTATAATGGAGAGAAGCTGGATGCAGTCCCAATAACAGCAGGGATGAAAGAAGGATACCCATTATCACCACTATTGTACTAGAAATGTTGGCTTTGGCAATAAGAAAAGAAAAATAAATGAAAGGAATTAGAATAGGCAATGAGGAAATAAAACTATTATTCTTTGTAGATAATATGATGATATATTTATTTATTTTCTTTTTAAAATTTTATTATATCTTTTTATTTACAAAACATATGCATGGGTAACTTTTTCAGCATTGACCTTTGCAAAACCTTCTGTTTCACTTTTCCCCTTCTTCCCCCCACCCCCTTCCCTAGATGGCAGGTAGACCAGTACACTAGTACATGTTAAATATGTTAAAGTATTTGTTAAATGCAATATATATATATATATATATACATATTTATACATTTATCCTGCTGCACAAGAAAAACTGGATTTAGAAATAAGGTAAAAATAACCTGAGAAGGAAAACAAAAATGCAAGCAAACCATAACAGAAGGAATGGAAATGCTATGTTGTGGTCCATACTCATTTCCTATGGGTGGGTGGGTGTAGCTGGTTCTCTTCATTATTGAACAATCGGAACTGATTTTGGTTCATCTCATTGTTGAAGAAAGCCACATATTATATATTTAGAGAATCCTATAAAATCACCCAAAAGCCTAGTTGAAACAATTAACAGCATTAGCAAAGTTGCAGTATATAAAATCAACACAAATCATCAGTATTTCCACATATTACCAGCAAAGCCCAGCAGCAAGACTTAGAAAGAGAAATTCCATTTAAAATAACTGTAGATAAAAGAAATTATTTTACCTGCCAAGACGAACCCAACAAACTGCCAAACTTTCAGGATTTTGTTGCAGAAAGATAAAATTCAAGAGAAATATAAGGTAAACATCAATAAGGACTCAAAAAGGACAAACTGAAAGATTGTGGTAAAGCTGAGTATGATGTGATTCTAAAAAAGCAAATTCATGTAGAAAAAGGTAAAAAAAAAAGTAATTAGGTTATACAAATGAAGAACTGACAAGAAAAATTAGATGGGAAAAGGTGGTTGGTAGTTCTGAAATCCTACTCACATGGGGAATGGGTTAAAGATGAAACAATAGATATACATACATATACATATATATGTGTGTATATACATGCATATTATATATATATCTAGAAGGGTAAGAAGGCTTTTAAATTTATTAAGAAATAAGAGGGGGAGGGAATAGGATAAGGGCAGGAGCATGGAAGGGTTGTATAGATTAATGGGAATGGGATAAGGTGTGTAAATTAACAGGAATGGGATAAAGAGGGAGGAAAAGGACAGAGAGTAAGGGAAGGATCATGGTGAGAGAGGAGGATTAATTAAAAAAGAGCCACATCCATCTCAATTGATTATCACATAATCTTGTTGCTGTGTACAATGTTCTCTTGAATACTTCGCTCAGCATCAGTTCATGTGAGTTTTTCCAGGCCTTTCTGAAATCATTTTGCTGATCGTTTCTTATAGAATAATAATATTCTACAATATTCATGTACCGTGACTTATTCAGCCATTCCCCACCTGATGGGCATTCCCTCAGTTTCCAGTTCCTTGCTACTACAAAAAGGGCTGCTACAAACATTTTGTGCTAAATGATTTACAAATGTTCTCGCACTCCATCCTTACAATAAGTTGAGATAGATACTGATATTATTTGCATTTTATAGCTGTGGAAACTAAAGCAAACCTAGGATCACCTAGCTAGTAAGTGTCTGAGGCTGAATTTGAACGTGGTCTTCTCGACTCCATGCCCAGCTTTCTTTCTATCTGCTGTATCACCAACTGCATCTGGTGGTTTATATGGGAACTTCCTTTCTAGGCTTCACTTTGTTAGGGAATAGACTTAACAGTAGGATTTTTAAGTGAAAGGACATAGACATTTTACTCACATTCTTAGCCTAAATCTAAATTGCTTTCCAGAATGGTTGGATCATTTCACAGTTCCACCAACAATGTAATGTACTTGTCTTTCTTAAGCTCCTTTAACACTAACCCTTCTCATCTTTTATCATTTTGGTTAGTTTGCTGGTTATAAAGTGAAACCTCATGCTTTTTTATTTTTAATTCTGTTGTTATTAGTTATTTGAGACAAACTTTTACTTTTTCTTATTTTCAATTCTGTTATTAGTTATGGAAACAAGCTTTCCTGTGGTTATTAATAGTTTTCACTGCCTTTGAGAACTTATTGTTCATGTCCTTAGACTACTTATCTTTTATTATTTATATAGCTATATATAAATAATATCTTATTTATTGTTTATATAGTTGCTTATATATCTTAGATGGATCAGAGATATCTAATGCAGAGATTCTTGCCACTTGACGCTTTTTTCTTAGCTGCCTTGATTTTGTTAGTACAAAAGCCGAATTTTAATTGAAGTTATCCATTTTAGCTTTTGTAATTTTCTCTTGTTTAGTTAAGAATCCCTTTAATCTCTTTTAATTTCTTTTAATGCTTCAACTTTTTATGTTCAGGTCATATCCATTTAAAGCTTATTGTAGTATATGGGGTAGATATTGATGTAAATTTACTTTATTTTAAAGTTCTTTCCGGTTTCCCCAGTAGTTCTTATCAAATAAGGAATCGTTGCCACATAATTATGTCCTTGTGTTTATCAAATACTGGACTATTAAGTTCATTCATTAAGTAAACTTTTAAAAATTAATTCAATTGGGGAGGTTGGGAGATATAGACTGAAACATGGACTCCCAAGGATAGAGATGTCCTCAACTGAATTGAAGTATCCTTGGGGTGGAAATATGGCTTATAGTCCATGTGGCTTTTTCATAGTCCATAGTTCCAAGTGTTACTGATGTCTTTGGTGAAGCCAACAGAAACTCTAATGGTTCTTTCTTACCTCCTTGCCTCTTGGTCTCATGCCAAAAGACCTTAATATCAGTGTATGCTAACTACAATTATGCATTATACCTGCATCTCCATCTTTTCTTTGTTGCCCTTGAGGGGAAAAGGTGATTTTTTCCCCCCAGTATATGCCTAGCACTGAAATATTCCTTGTCATTTACACTAAAGCAAAGCTTAAATTGTGAGCTCAGTTCTGGACTGATAGGAAAATACGTTTCTTAGGAGAAGGATAAGAAACAGACTGCTGGAATAGGATTAGTGGAATCTCAGGCTCCATTGAACATAGAGGGATTTTCATTGGGAAATATATCAAGCAAGACAATAGATAAGCAGTATAATTATATTAAGATTGCTCCTTCACAGGGAAACTTAATCTTAAGGACAATATAGATAAAAAATAATCTCTGATTGGCAGGAAACTATATCTTTACAAAGGAATTTCATTCCATTAATAAGTATTTATTAAGTACTACTATGTGCCAGGTGCTATACTGTGTGTTGGTGATATAAGTACAAAGAATGAAATAATCTTGATTTATACTGAGCTGACATTCGAATAGGAGAGACTACATGTACATATATAAGTAAGTGCAGAATAGACATAGAAAACAAAGAATGAACGCCAGGCAGTTTTGGGAGGGCGGGCATGCCAGCCAGGGGATAGTGATCGGGAAGAACTGGATTAAGGAGGGAGGACATTCTAAATACAGAAGATGGCTAGTGCAAAGTCATTGGAATGGGTAATGCAATGGTAAATGTGAGGACTATAGAGAAAGCCAGTTTGTCTAGAACACAGGTTGTCAAACTCAAATAGAAACCAATCACAGTCAACCACATATTACCTTAGGAAAATCACTAATTAACTATGGAGGCAGCTGAGTGTTGCTGCATTGGATAGTGTTAGGCCTGGAGTCAGAAAAATCTGAGTTTAAATCTGATCTCATCTATTAGACACTTACTAACTGTGTGACCTGTTTATCTTAATCCATTAGAGAAGGAAAGGGCAAACCATTCCAGATTCTTTGCCCTGAACACCCCATACAGGATCACCAAGAGTCAGATACAACTGGACGACAGCAACAATTTCAAAGGTGCTTCCTGGGTATTTGCTTCTCCGGCATAAATATCTTCTTTTCTTTCATCTGATCCTCATGTATCATAGATTTAAGGCCCTTCAGCATCCTGGCCATGCTCTTCTGGACACTCTTTACTTTAGTAGTATCTTTCTTTAACATATGCTATGCAGAACAGTGTTGCAGATATGGTCTAATGTGGGCAGAGGTCAGAGGGATGTTGATCACCTTATTTCTGGAAGTTGTGTCTTTCTTATTGCAGCTCAAAGTCACAGAAGCATCTTTGTCTGCCTTGTCACACACTATTGGCTCTTATTGAGCTTTTTTTTAGCCCATGGAAAGAGATCTTTTTCAGAAATGTTAGAATCCTTACAAGCTGTTAAGTCATTAGAGTTGAGAGAGACAATAATTATCTAATTTAGCATGGTTCTCTATGATTGATCTGATCTTATGAGGAGATGTTATGGGCCAGAACTTGAAACAAGGTACTAAGTAGAACTGATAGAAACAATGCTTGTGTTCACACCTTTAGAGAGCTCTTATAAGCAAGAAGCTCTTAGGGACAGAGAGCACTCTGGGACAGACACAGAGCACTCTGGGAGAGCCAGAAGCCCTCTCTCGGAGGCAAGACAGATTCATTCCAACTTTCACCTTGGTGCTGGCTGGAGACATTTGGAGTTGAGCTAGAGGAGACAGATCCATTCCATTTTCCATCTTTGTGCTGGTTAGAGCCTGAAGAAAGCAGAGGCAGAAGCAAAGGACAAACTGCAAGAGCTCTTAGAACCAAGGAGAGAGAGAGGCCTCTAAGAAAACTAACTGGGCTATATTGAAGGACACAACAAAAGATCTGAACTTTTAACACCTGGCTGCAATTTGGGTGATTATTACTTTTAACTGAAACTAAGGCTGCCTCTGGAAAACTTCCCCAAGAAACCTGCTCCCAGAGAGAACCATTATATTTTAAAGAAGAGAACACCACAAGAAAAACTACATTCTATCCAGGCCTCATCTTATACGTGTGAGGGTGATATTTATTAACATCTAAGTGCAAGATTTTACATTTATCCCTAGTGATTTTCATCTTATTATAGAGTACCAGGCTAAATCTGGGCAGCTAGGGAGCTCTACAGTGGATAGAATGCAGGAAGATTCCTCTTCCCGAGTTCAAATCCAGCCTCAGACACTTTATCTGTGTGACCCTAGGCAAGCTACTTTACCCTGTTTGCTTCTATTTGTTTCCTCATCTGTCAAATGAGCTGAAGCAAGAAATGGAAAATTACTCCAGAATTTTTGCCAGAAAAACCTCAAATTAGTTCACAAAGCATCAGACATAACTGAAAAATGACTTGACAACAACAACAGTGGGCTGAATCTAATAAGATTCATGCTCTAGCCTGTCAAGAGCCTTTTGGATCTTAATTCTGGGAGCTGCCTCTCTCAGCTTTGTGTCATCTACAAATATATCAAGAATATCACCTATGGTTATTTCCAAATCATTGATAAAAATGTCAAATGTCAAACCGCCAAGCACAGATTCCTGAGATACTCTGTTGGAGACTTCCCGCCATGATGACACTGGACCATTAACTAATCTTTAAAGACAATTATCTAACTAGTTATTAATTCCTCTGGCTACATTGCTATCTAATCCATATTTTTCCATCTTCTCCACAACAATAGTGTGAGGTACTTTGCCAAAACTTTCCTAAAATCTAGGTAAACTCTATCTGTGGCCTTCCCTTCATCTATTACTTTTGCAATCCTTGCAAAAAAAAAGAAAGTGTATTTTGTGTGGCATGGCCTGTTCTTGATGAAGCCATGTTGGTTTTTTCTCATCACTGTTTGCTTTTCATGATGAATATCATCATCACCTCATTTAGCTTTCTCTCAAAGGTTCTCAGTTCCACTGAAAGAATTTAGGTTAACAAGTACTTGAATACAGGGCAAGTTTTGTTTAATTTAGAAAAAAGCATGCTGAATAGACTTGTTACCTGTTCTTTGGCCACATGCAAACTCTCTCCCCCTTCTGTAAGGCATTGAGCAACCTTTTTCCTATTGTTGATCCTACTTTCCATCAGGACCTTTGCAGTTTTTGGTATACATGGCTCTGTGTTGGGCTAATTTCGCTCATATTAGAAAGGACAAGGTTGGTAGAACCCTGTTGTAGTTCTATTGCCATTTCAGCTTTTCCATGTCTGTGACTCCTCAGAACATGTGATCTGCACATTCTATTCCTCCCCCAGGAGTCTTTCTCCAGATCCTATATGCAATTTAGTATCTCTGTTACTTCTCTGTATGGATTCGTGGTTCTTTCTAGATGGGCAATTTGATAGTCTACAGTGAATGAACAGGAAGAGGCTTGATGATTTGCCTGCTATGCAGAGATCCCAGAATTGGGATGGACTTAGAATGTCCCCTTGATGGGCCAGAGAGTTGGCGGAGGAAATGTCCTGGACCCTGATGGGTTTTGTATTGAATCATCTTCGCCCTATTTTTCCTTTTCTTTAGGTTGTCAGTATTATTTGGGAAGGAAGGAAAGCTTGGACCCAAGTTATGGGGAAGAGCTTGGAGCAATTACTTCAATTAGTATGTCACCATCAGTGCTCAGGAAAAAACTAAGCATGAGTTTGGATTGTTGCATCATTGACTAGTTTTTATTTTTATGTATTTGCCTTCCATCTTGTGTTTTGTAAGTAGTCTTTTTTTTTTTTTAAAAGAAGTGAGACCTCTTCCAGCCTAAAGGCTCTGTAACATTGCTTAATAACAATGCCATTTCTGTTGTTTGGGACAGTTTAAAAACCCAGTGTTCTTACAGCTTATGTCAATAAAACACCTGGAAACTTAGGAAAAAGCTGAGTTAATCTAGTGCTTTTCCCACTACACCATGGCACCTCTATGTCTTGTCTATTAGTGGTGCACATCAACCATCATTTAACCCTCTCAGAAAAGATCTTAGCAAAGAATGAGTGACTTCTCAAACAAGAGTCCTCTAAGAGAAAGCCCTTGTGGTACCTAAAAGTTGAATTTTCTTAGCAGCAACGAGCAAGTACGGGATAATTAGAAGGGTGTTGAAAAACAAGCTACTCACAACGGGCAAACCAAATCACCTAGACTTCCCTGATGTTTATGATCTGTCAATCTTTGTGGTTAAGGTTAAAAGACAATGCCAAATAGTACTGATTGTTATAGTCTATCCTCAACTCTCACCTCAAGTTCTCCTAGTTCTCTTTGTTAAGATTTCTCTTTTGTCCTTATCACATTCTTCACTGTATCAGACTAATTTGTATACCATTCATACCCTCTTAGAAGATTCAAGAAACAATTCATCACTATTTATTGAGCACCTACTGTGTGTTAAGTACTATACTTGATGCTAGGGATATAAAAAAAAGAAACATTCATTGGCCTTAAGGAGTTTTTAAATTTTTCAACCAAAGCATTTCTTTTTAAGTCTTTTTAACCCCAATATTTAGCACAGCGCCTTGCACAGGTAGGCATTTAGTAAATGTTACTTGAATCCCAAATACATAAAAAGTAATAAAAAGTATTTGTAATCTACCAAACATTAGACCTGGTGATCCTCTAAGCTTGTCATTTCTCTTTCTATTGGAACATTTAGGCAATTTTGGTTCATTCCATAGAATTTTGAGTCTTCTGCTTGGCTATTGATGGTCTTTTGGGGATCTTGTCTGAATTCATTTACGAGGCATTGCAGTATAGTGACTTGAGCAACACTGACTCGAGTCAGAAAAGCTAGGTTCAAAACTCAGCTCTCAAGCTTACTATCTGTGAAGCCTTGGATAAATCACTTCACTTGGATGGGCCTCAGTTTCCTTATTTGTAAAATGAAGAAATTGAACCAGGTAGCTTCTTAGCCACTTTCCAATCCTAGTTCTATAATGTATGATTCAGGAAGCTGGAAATTATTTAATCAAATGCTAGATGGGGTGGCATAAGAGTCTAGAAGTGTGACTGAAGTACAAGAGAAAATTCCCTGGAGGCTAACATCATTAGGGAAAGCTCCATGGGGAAGTTAGTTGTTGAGCTGAACTTTGAATAGTAGGTAGGATTTTGGCAGCTGAAGAATATTCCAGGGTCAAGATGGGGAGCAGTCTGAACTAAGAACCTGAGGAAGGAATAAGACTGATTTTAAGAATGTGTCACACAAATGGGAAAACCAAGAGAAGTAGCATGGCATAGTGGGATAGAAGTAACTCTGGAGTTAGAAGATGTGCTCTATATTGGCTGTGTAATCCTGGGCATGTAATGTTATATCTTTGGGCTACAATTTCCTCTTCTAAACAGAAGATGATAATGAGAATTGATCTCTTTACCTCACAGAAGTATTGTATTGAAAGTATTTGGAGATTTTTAAAAAGAATTTTATTTTTTAATAAAAATATCCAATTCCTATTCCATGACCCTCCCATCCTTCCCCCCACTGAAAAGAAAAGTAAAACCCCATTATAAGCATATGTAGTTTAGCAAAACATATCCTGCATTAACCATGTCCAAACATAGGTTTCATTTTGCACTCTGAGTCCATTACCTTTTGGTTGGGGGCTGATTAGCCTATTTCATCATGAGTCCTCTAGAATCTCAATTGCTCTTTTTGTTGGAATTTTCCAATCTTTCAAAGTTACTTGTTTTACCATATCTTTGTCATTGTACAAACCATTCTCATTCTGCTCACCTCACTCTACAGCAATTGATACAAGTTTTCCCACATTTCTCTGAATGCATCTCTTTCATCATTTCTTACAGCACAATAATATTCGATCGCATTCATAAACCATAAATTTTACAGCCATTCTTGCCACCACAGAAAGAGTTGCTATAAATATTTTTGTACATTCCTAAAGTTCATTTTGCTTAAGACCCATATAATCTTTCTATTTTCGCTTTGCCATCTGGGTCTAAGAAAATGTGGCGAATTTCTGGTACAATTTTTTGAAATTCAATGATGTCTAGACTTTTTTTTTGTCTTGGCATTCGTATAGTCCAACGATTATTAAATTTTTTTCTTCTTTAATCTCTTTTCTAGGTCCGTTGCTTTTGCTGTGATTTAACTTTTTTCTTCTATTTTTCAGTCTTTTCATTTTGTTTTAATGTTTCCTGTTGTTTCATTTAATAATTAACTTCTGTTTGAGTCATTCTGATTTTCAGGGAATTGTTGCTTAGGCAACATTTTGTACCCCTTGTGCTAAACTGTTAGTTCCCTTTCCAATTCTTTCATCTATAGTTCTTGATTCTTTACCAATTTTTTTCCTCTAGCATTCTCTTCATTTATAAAAAAATTGAACATTCCTTTTAAAACTCTTGTTTCTTCTCATTTAGGAACTGTAGTTGAATGTGTGCCCATTCTGTTTTCCTTTGAGGTTTTGCTTATTAGCTGTTTTGGAATCATTCTCTTTTTCTAAGTTTGTATTTTAGGCATCCATGATACACTAATAGTTTTTTATAGAATTTTTTTTTTGTTTTTTCATTCTTCCAGCCCATTTTATGACTTTGCATTCTATGGTGGCATTAAAGATTGTCTGGGCCAGTCCTGTTACTGATTTGTTGGGCGTATTGAGTATTGAATTGTCCCGCAATCTCAGGGACACTTATAACCTGAGACCTGCGTACTTTCAGTGCTTCCAAAGTGGTTAAGTCCAGGGCAAAGGCTGACTACTGCTCTCTTTGTTAAAGTTCTGCAATTTCCTGAGCTACTATCAGCTGGCTGGAAAACTAGCCATTTGTGGCAGTTCCTGCATTTACCCTGGGTAAATGTACCCCACTTACCCATCTCATATTTCTTTGCTGTCTCCTTTTCCCAGTCTGGGCTGGAAAAAATGACTCACTGTGATTTTTTTTCTTGGATTTCCTAATCACAGTTTGGTCTGGTAAAATTTCTAGATCTCTTTGAAGGGGTTGTCATGTTTGGCCATTTGTAAAACACTACAGAAATAGGAACTGTTCTTCTTTTGATTATAATGGGATATACAAGAGACCACAGCTTTTTATAGGTTTGAGATAGAAGCAACTGTTTTTCTGAGGACTGTTCCCATTTAAAACCTGTATCTGGAATATCAAATTGTCTCCCAAATACATAAAAAGTACTCTTCCTGTGGTCAACAAAGTATTAAGAGTGCTTGTTTTCTTATAGCTCCTTTCATAGTCACTCTTATTTTTTTTTTCTAGTTTTCTGGGTATGAGATAAAATCTCAGGGGTGCTTAAATTTCCCTCCATAATTTTGTTTTAGAGTTAGGGTTAGGGTTAGTGCTTACAAGGTAGTCAGAAAAAGCAATACAAAGACACTCTCAAGGGATCTCTTAAAAATTTTAGAATCAGTTGTATGACATGGGAGACACTGGCACAGGACTGCTTAGCATGGTGTGCCCTCATCAGAGAAGGTGCTGTGTTCTATGAACAAAGCAGAATTGAATTTGCTCAGAAGCAACCTGAGATGCACAAAGTTAGAGAAGCCATCCCAAATGCTCATGTGGATTATTTTAGTCCAACTGTAGCAGAGTACTCTGAGCTCATTTTGATCTGATCAACCACAGCTAGACACACTGTAATTTGACTCTAACATAGTGATGTCATTTTGATCCTCTTCAAGAACAAAGAATAACAACCAACCAACAAAGTTGACCTATAGTATTGTTAGTGATTTTGAGAAATCTTTCATGTTTGCTGATAGTTTGCAAGTAAAACTGTCACATATTATGTTGGGAAATGGCTCCTCATCTTGCATATTTGTTTTGATTTTCTATTTCTTGGATATCAGACTTTTATCAGAAATAGTAGATAAAAAGTTTTCCTTCCCCCTTTCCCCATTGGTAGTTTTGCTTCTTCTCTTACCTGCACTGATTTTGCTTGTGTAAATAAAACCTTTTAAATTTTATGTGGTTGAAATTGCCGGTTTTATCTTTTTGGGACTCATCTGTAGTAATTGTAAGAATTCTCACCATCTATCCTCCTCTGTAGTTTTTTAAGTGATGTCATCTTTTATATTTGGGTCAGGTAGCTATTTGGAACTTGTGACATATGCTATAAGATGATACCTTGATTTAATTTCTACCATACTACTTTCTAGCTATCCCTGTGGTTTTTGTTTGATAGGAAGACTTTTCTTTTATAGTTTGTATTTTAGGATTTATTCAACACTATAGTGATATGTTTGTTTCTGAGTCTTGCTTTATCTAGGCTATTTTGCTGATACTTTTCTACTTTAAAAAATCAGTGCTAAATAGTTTGACTATTACTTATGGTACAATATAGTTTGAAGCCTTTTACTGACAAACTTCCTTCATGTTTTTTTCCCATTTTTTTTTCAGATTTGCTTTTTCTGAATGAATTTTAAAAACTATTTTGTTGAGTTCTATAAAATAACCTTTAAGTAGTAGTCTGATTGACATGGCATTAGATCTATAAAGTAATTTAGGTAGAAAGGCACTTAATTTTTATTTGATAAATTGGGGCTTTTTGAATGTAATATATAAGTGTATACATGCCAGTGCACAAATTCATGTGAAAGTACATGCTCTAGAATTTTCCTCTGGGAGAGGAGATTTGGTAGTGTTGTAGAAGCTCATAAACTTCTTTACAGAAACTTTCAGGAAATGCTGAATGTGTGATGAAAAATGGAAATTTAATTAGAGATCTAAGAGTAGAAAACTTATCATAATGTCAGAAAAATATTAAGTTTAATTTCATTATTTTTATAACATTCCCACTTATACAAAATATGTATGTTTTAATCATTTCATGCTGCCATGCACAAATAAATCCAGTATTCACATTCTGCCTTTCGTCTAAAGATTCTTTCTTTTTACAAACTTTCAAGATTTAAATGACAATCTAAGAAAATAAGCATGGAAAGGTATATTTATCATATTCGTCATTCTTTTTATTATCCATAAGTTTTCAAACACATATTCTGATTGAATCATAAAGCCTTAGTGTTTGAGTTTGTTTTTTTTTTTTTTTTGTTAAATCATCCCCTAGTTCTTTAATAATCAGTCCAACTTATTAATAATTGACAGGAATATTTGATTATCTTCAGCTCAATTGTACAAGAGTTTTTCATCTTTTAGAGAATTTTTGTTGTCTTGGAATGTTTATGAAATCACGTGCAATACCATAGAAGTTTATAATTGAAAGGGACCTTAGAAAGTAGAACTTCCAAGGTCAATTTGGGTAACATTGGCATAGTTGGGATGAGCCTTACAAGTTGGATCCTAGAATGCATGAGCTGTAACACAGAACTCTGGAAGCAACTTTAGGATGTAGGATGTCAGATTTGCAAGCGGTCTAAAAGCAAAATGTCAGGATTAGAAAGAACTTAGAACTTGAAACAAAGTATGCTCTGTATGTATACTCTATTTGCTCCTTCTGGCATTATTCAGAGGTACCAGCTTGATATATGAGGGAGGAGGCTCAACACTTAGCTTGATTCCTTTATAGCACTGATCCCATCAATTTCATATTTGGATGCAGCATGATTCCTGGATGAGTCTGTAGAGGGTAACAGACAGTGGGGAAACTCTGGGTGAGGTATAAGACCCCTCAGCTCAGAGGGAACCTGCTGACGATGTCTGGTTAGGCTCCCCATCTCCCTAAGGGCTCTTGGCCTTCCTGAGAAGTCAGGGGGCAGTGACCATCTCTGTTCTACTTGGAGCAAGGGATACTTACAGTAAAGAGAGGCATTTGCATGTCAATAGCAGGGTGCTTATAGTTAGCACTTTGCTCAGTGTGCTGTGATGATGTAATCATACTGAGGTATTTAAGGACTGAGCTAATCCGGATGGTATATTTTGGCACTCCAATTTGGGGGCTCTAGAACGCATACTATATGAGTCCCCTGAGCTGGAGCTGCAACTGTGACTTCAGAAGGTTAGTTTTGGCTGGGAGCCTGGATGCTGCACCAGCAACAAAACCCAGCCTAGATTCTGGCTCCCAGATTGTTATGATTTATTCTTCCTACCATGGTTGGAGATTCCACTCCCTGCACTTCGAATGGAAATGAACCATGAAAAGGTCAAGGTTCTTGGCCTGTTCTCAGGGCTTTCCCCACTCATAGTCCAGCCTCTCACTAGACACTATGAGAAGCAGAGTCATCAAGCTTTCCCAGATGCAAATGAAGCCAAGAGGGAGCTGACTCAGGCCTTTGTGAAGACAAGTTTTGAAAGGCTCCTTCCAGTCATGTAACCCAGAAAAGTTACATAACGCCAATGCATACATCCCACTCTCTCTAAGGTACTTTTTTTTTTAATGTTCTGGCTCTCCTCAATAGACAGGTTGTATCAGCTGAACCAGCTTTTGGAATCTGCCCCTATTCCATGAGAATAATATGCAAGATTTCACTTTCACTGCATACAAAAAAATCTGAAGTTCCCTCTTTGGGGTTCAGATAGGTAGATATAAGCTGAGATTTGTAGCATTGGCAATGAGAGACTTCGGATGGAATGTGCTCTCAGCAGGGCTAAGGAGCACCTAGAGAAATGATTAGGTATACATTATACTGTCCTGGGTATCCGCTCCAAGGTTAAAGTTTGGTACTCATACATCACCACACAATCATTCGTTTGTTTGCAGTTATGTATGGAAAATGAAACTTTTTCATTCCATTAGAAAAGCGTAAAGAAAGATACTTATTAAACCCACCCATTGAGTGAATTTACCAATTCAAAATTATGATTCACAGGAATGACACTTGGTGTTTATTAACAGATGAGAGGTAGTAGGAGATATAATGGATAGAGAATGCCAAGCCCGGAGTAAGGAAGACTTGAGCTCAAATCTGTCTTCAGACACTTATATTTAAAAAAAATTTGAATAATAGTTTTTTATGTCCAAAATACATGCAAAGATAGTTTTCAACATTCAGCCTTGAAAAACCTTGTGTTCCAAATTTTTCTCCTTTCCTTTCTCCATGTCCTCCCTTAGACGGCAAGTAATTCAATATATGTTAAACATGTGCAATTCTTCTATACATATTTCCACAAGAAAAATCAGATCAAAAAGGAAAAAAGGGAAAGAAAGAAAAGCAAGCAAACAACAACAAAACAGGTGAAAATGCTATGTTGTGATCCATATTCAGCTCTCACAGTCCTCTCTCTGAGTGCATATGGCTCTCTCCTTCACCACTGGAACTGCCCTAAATCACCTTGCTGTTGAAGAGAGCCATGTCCATCATAGTTAATCATCACAGTTAATCTTGCTGTTGCTGTGTACAATGTTTTCTTGGTTCTACTCATTTAGCATCAGTTCATGTAAGTCTCTCCAGTCTCTCTGTATTCATCCTGCTGGTCATTTCTTACAGAACAATAATATTCCATAACATTCATATCCCACAATTTACCCAACCATTCTCTAATTGATGGGCATCCACTCAATTTCCAGTTTCTAGCCACTACAAACAGGGCTGCCACAAACATTTTGGCACTTGTGGGTCCTTTCCCTTTTTCATGATCAACTCACCCAGTAAAAACACTGCTAGATCAAAGGGTATGCACGGTTTGTTAGCCCTTTGGGCATAGTTCCAGATTGCTTTCCAGAATGGCTGGAGCAGTTCACTACTCTACCAACAATATATTAGTGTTCCAGTTTTTTCACACCCCCTCCAACATCTACCTCTATCTTTTCCTGTCATCTTGGTTAATCCGTGAGGTATATAATTGTAATGGGCTGAGGTTTGAGCTGATGCACTGAGGTCCCAAGTACATGAGGCTAGATAGTAATTGGGCTATACTCTATTAATATACATGATTGGATTAAGAATGGTCCCTGCCCACTCTCCTTGCAAGTCCTGATGTGTTGTATAGGAAATGACGATTTTGGTGGGTGGAGGCAGAGAGAGAGGGAGCAAGACAAGTGGGGAGAGATTGGGCTGAGTTCGAGACTCCGAGCTGCTGGTTGTGTGGCTGCTGGTCGAGCTAGCTTCTTGACTCAGCTGCACACATTGCTATCGCCGATTCTCTTCCACCTCCAATCCTTCTTCACTGAGAATAAAGACTGACGATTTTCCCCTAACCTGAATTCCTGTCTCGTGCTGATCTTAAAATACACGATCTTAACATATAATGGTACCTCAGAGTTGTCTTAGTTGACATTTCTATAATGAATAGTGATTTAGAGTATCTTTTTATATGACTAGAAATAGCTTTTATTTCTTCATCTGAAAATTGTCTGGTCATATCCTTTGACCATTTATCAATTGGAGAATGGCTTGTATTTGTATAAATTTGAGTCACTTCTCTATTATTGAGAAATGAAGCCTTTATGAGAGTCCTCAGATGTAAATTTCTCCCCCCCAACAATTTTCTGCTTCCCTGCTAATCTTGGTTGAATTGATTTTTTTCTTCAGGCACGTATTAGGGGTTTGACCCTGATCAAGTCACTGTACCTCTGCTTCAATTTCCTAATCTGTAAAATGGAGGTAATGATAGTACTTACCTTCTAGGGCTGTTGTGAAATTAAATGAGATATTGGTAAAGTACTTAGCACAATTACTGACACATATTAGGTGTAGAGAGCCAGAACTTTGGAGGTATATACTTGAAACAAGATGTTAACTCAGTGGAATTGATAAGACAATGGTTATCTAGTTTAGCCTGGTGATTAATAGTTCTCTAGTTCAGTATGACTGATTTAATCCTACAACAAGGTGTTAACTCAGTGGAACTAAGATAGCGATTCTCTAGTTTACATGTATTAGTAGTTACTATAGTTCTACAAGATCGACATCTATGATGATGTACTTATATAAGAGCTAAGAGATCTGGGAGGAACACACTCTTCAAGATAGAGACTGTCTGGTAGCTCTCCTGCCTCCTCCATTCCTCCACTGAAACCAAGACCCATTCCGGAGGGCTTCCAGAAAGCTAACCAGAACATTACAAATAGGTGCTATAGAAATTCTAGTTATTGTTGTTGTTGTTTTAACTCTTATCACTTGATAGTTGTATTTAACTCTTATCACTTGATAGTTGTATTTATAAGTCCATGTGGCCTGTAAATAGCAACTATAAGGAAGTCCAGCCTCTTAAAAATAGTATTGATGGCACAGCCAAGATGTCTACTCTTGGAAAGAGTAGACAATGTTTGCCTATGTTCTGGGAATTGCACAGGTCCAAAAGAACTTTGAATCTTCTCCCCACCTTATCCTTTTGCTTAAAATTCCTACCAACAGATTTACCGAAGGTGAAGATTTTGGGTTTTCTTTGAGATCTCAGGGATCTTACTTGGGAGCAGAACAGAATCCAAGTTCTAGTTCTGAAACTTACTTTTACCTTGAGAAGGTAACTTAATTGCTTTGGATCTCAGTCTCTTTATCCATTGGGTTGATTGGGTTGAATTAGAGGAACTTCAGGTCTTTTTCAGTTCAATTTCAATGAGCCTATGACCTGATGACAGTAATCCCCTACAAGACATCTGCCTTTAATTGTCATCCAATCCAATTGGTACGTTCATTGTTTTTGTTTTTCTTATGAAAGAACCTCTGGTCTTCTACAGTAGAAAGCCATATTGATTTTGTGATATAGTGGGTTATTAATTTAATTATTTTGGAAGATAGAATGCCATAACTGAAAAGAACTATGTATAGAAAATGTCAGTACCTAACATTAGCAGGCACGCGCACACACACACACACACACACACACACACACACACACACACACAGAGTTCCCTTTCCTTGTCGTTTCTCTCCTTTTCTTTTTTCTCCCTTCAGAAGTGAAATGGAAAGAATCCAGGAAGACCTAAAGCAACATGGGCCAGTGTAAAAATCACTGCCTCTGGGACTTCTTATCTCTGAAATGCTTCTCCTCCTGGGGACTTGAAGGGATTGGAGTAGAGCAGCAGTGACTTTAAGCAAGTCACTTCCCTTCAAAGAGCTTCACCTCCAACTACAGAAGTCTAGAAATTTTTGCATCCAGGAAAAATCCTACCTCAAGCAAAGTGAAATAGGTAAATTAATAGACTCTCAGTTAAGGGAAAAAGGCTGAGGCACTGACTGGGAAGACAGACTTTTACTCTAACATTGGCATGAACCTGCTTCTGGGGAGACTGCCATGGTGTAGAAAGTGCTCCTTTCCCATAAAATCTGGTGACTTCCTATTTTAACCAAGTATTCTTGATAAATAACTACCTGGTAAGCTCCATTGTTTCTGCAAGTGATACCAATACTGTCTGAATGGGGCACCTTGGGAGAAAACGCTCAACACTCCACCCTAGTTATAGTTCTGATTCTTTCCTCTGTAAAATGAGAGAGGTCAGACTAAATAATTTCTCTGATTCCTTCCAGTCTCTCTAACTTTTTGTGATTCTGACTGAATGAGTCATTTTGACAGATAATTTGTACGGGCACGTGGTTTGAGGGATATTATTTAAACTAGATAGTCTCACTTTAGAATAATCAGCCTGTGCCAAAGTTTAGGAGAAAAACATTTGGGGAGAGGAGAAAATTTAACCTATGATTCTAGTTCCAGAAATATTAATGCATAGTGAAGCTAATTCAAAAGGACCCTCATGCACAATTGCCAAGAAGCATACATTTTATTTGTGATACTGAGAACAAGGGGTATACTTCAATTGTTCCCTAGCCTCTTCCTTCCACATTTATTACCTCCCTGAGACTTTGTGGACTGATAGAAGAGATGTCTCCTTGATAGCCAACAGAGTTCTCCATTCTGGGTTCTGCCATAGATGGTGGCAAACAATATCCCATTTGTATAGATCTTAGGTCAAAGCACAGAGGAATAGAATAGTCCTGGACCTGAGTCAGAAGAACTGGAGTCTTGCTCTATCTCTTTCTCTGTTTGTCTGATTTTAAATAAGACACTTCATGTCTTTGTGATTTGGTTACTTTGTCTACAAAATGAGGGTGGTGGTAATATATCTCTCTTCTAGTGTTATAAGGATCAGATCAGATAATATATGGGACAGCACTTTGTAAACTGTCAAATACTTGGCAAACATGAGTTCTTACTATTAATTTATGATGGAATTTTGATCAAGCAAGTCGTGGGACAAGTCATCGCCTTACTCGTATTCACTTATGTTAATATCCCATGGGCTTTTGACAGGTAAACTAAACACTTGCTTCTAGTTACCTGAATAAAGGTATTAGGATGTGAGCTCATTCAGTGAGGTTCACTAAAAGCATCTTTAGTTCAACTCTAATTGTACCATCATGAGATGATATATGCCTCATCCTGGTTCTACATGATACTGATTTATTCTGTTAGAACAAACTATTTGGAAAGTTTTTCATTCCATGTAGCTGGGGGGGGGTATTATGCATAGGTAGGTGTAGTGGTGCTTACGTATGATCACAGTTACTTGGGAGGCTGAAGCTGATTAATAACTTGAGTTCCTAGAGTTTTGAAGTGCAGTGGGATAAACTGGTCAGGTGTCTGTACTATGTCTGGCAGCAATATTTGAGCTCTCAAGAGCAGAGTACTGTTAGGCTGCCTAAGGAGGGCTGAACTGACTGAAAATGAAGCTGGTCAAAGCTTCTGTGTCAGTTGGCACAATGGGATTGGGTTATTGAGTTACTGAGTTTTTGAAAGACACACACACATAGAGACAGATAGAGACACAGAGACAGAGATGGGGAAGATGGGGAGAAAAAGAGGGAGAGAGAAACAGAGAGAGAGAGAGAGAGAGAGAGAGAGAGAGAGAGAGAGACAAAAAGACAGAGACAAAGAGATGAAGAGACAGATAATCTGGCATGGTGATATCTATTAAAATGTTCTCTAGGGGGTAGCTAGGTGACGCAGTAGATAGAGCACCAGCTGTGAAGTCAGGAGGACCTGAGTTCAAATCTGGTCTCAAACACTTAACACTTCCTAGTTGTGTGACCCTGGGTAAGTCACTTAACCCCAATTGCCTCAGCAGAAAAAAATATTCTTAAAAAATGTTCTTGTGAATCCATGAGCAATAGTTGTTCATGATAATGGTATAGTTCTAGCATAGTTTGTTCGTTAAATTATCTAGAATATTTGGAGGTCTCCATTTATAGTATAGGAACTGGTTGCCCATGAAATATAGCAAGCTTCTGATGTATATTTCAAGCTACTAGGTCATTTATTACTAAGTATTTGGCAGGTACTAAATTTTTCCAACCTCTGGTGATGTATTATATCATCACCACCATTTCTTTGCATAATCTTCATTAATCAATTCAAGCATCTTAGGGGTAACTTTTCTATAATTTTTGGTGGTGATACCTGGTCCTGAATTGCCTTCGACAACCACCCTTGTTCTACAAGTAAAGCCGCATGATCCAATCATTCATTTTGACACTTCTTTACTGACTTTTTATTCTTTTCCAATCTTAGCCATTTCAGAAGCTTCACCTGGAGATAAGCCAATTGAGCTTTTGTTTGACATATTCCATGGCGTGTACCTGTCATCAGCCTTTACAACTATTTGGCAAAGTCGGATCTGCTTATTCCAGAAGTCTGCCTATAAGTTTCAGATGTGTTTATCTTGTGCTCTGAGAATGGCTCTCTATCTTCTTCCTCCTCTATGGTGCTGAAGTGTAAATCTTTCTGTAGCTGCCTCAGGGTAATGTGCTCTATGTTTCATGAATATTTTACAGGTTTGTGTTAGAATACTTTTCAAATCTGTTATGATTCATTTTATAGTTCTAAAAGTGCACATTAAGCCCGGGTTTCTTTGGAATCACTTGTCTGTAAATTCTGGTGACTTATCTAATATTCACTAAGATCCTCCTTCAGTTCCTCGTTATGGTACTGGGGTTCCTCTAAGTGCTCTTCCAGTGAAGTCCAAGCTCTGGCAAGTTGGAAAGGCCTTAAAAGCATAATTCTAGCATCAATTCTAGATCTGTTATCTGAAGACCAGCCTGGCTCAGTTTGAAGAGGCTTACAGGAGACTGATTTTTCCAGCCATAGCAAGTATTAAAGACTTCAACTAAGTCATAGCTAGGCTGTGATTGGTAGACAGAGGGTATGTAGCAATGGCATGACAGATTCTTGAAGCACAAAAGAATTGTAATCCACATGCCAGACTCCATGACCTCCCTTGCTTCTCTGTCTATCAGCCCTCTCCACCTTCCTTCTAGGTGAACCATTTCTATCTTGGCCCGTGCTGGGATTGAGTTAAAATGAATATTGTAGACTTGAATGGTTTACAAAAATCCAACTAAGCAGAACACCCTGACCGGAGAAGAAAGAGCCTAACCAGGTCAGACAACTACTTTATGTAAAATAAATGTTAGGCTCTAAGTATTCCCCAATTTCCACAATTTTGTTGAAGAGAAAAATGGCTTTGAAGTGCCTTTCCATTTAAGCATCAATTTCTGAATGCATTCAGCAAGATATGTGCATTATAACTTAAAGGCCGGAGAGAATTACTCAGCAATACAAAGGATCACTTGAAGTTTAGCAGGTAATTTTGCCCAGAACTTTTCTGCCATTTGATTTGTGTGAAATAGCTCGATTGAATTGTGCTTACAATTCTGCGTTCCTGTGAGTCTGGTGGGGGAGATGATATATATCTAAAGAGACATGTTGAGTAGAACTACCTTAGACCTACCTTAACCCTATCCTACCTTGTAGTTGAGTGATTTCTGTGCATTTCATCCTCCTGCTAAACTGTGAATTCTGTGAGGGCACAGATTGTGCCATACTCATGTATATATATGCCCCATTACTCATAAAACCTCAAGGTGTGGAAGGGACATTGCTACCTCTTTAGTCCAAATAGTATTATAATAAAAATCACCTGTACAGTGTTTTTCTTTCTTTTTACAGGTTCTTAAGATGGGGTCGTCCAGTCTTTGCTTGAAGACCTCAAGCAAGGGGAAATTGTCTTTGCCCAAAACTGCATATTCTACTCTTGCACCTTTTTATTTGTTAGGAAGTCAAGCCCAAATTTGCTTGTTGGGAATTTCTTCCATTGCTCTTGATTTGACCTTCTGTGGCCAATCTGGACAAGTCTAATACCTCTTCTCCGTGACAGCCCATCATATACTTCAAGACAAGTTTCATTCCATGTCCCTTTCTACCGTGAGTCTTTTCTTCTTTGTGCTAAACATCTCCATTTTCTTCAGTAAATCCTCAAGGGACATGCTTTCCAGGCTACTCATTGGCTTGTCTGATATCCTCCTTGTCATGTTTATCATTGTCCTTATTCAAGTGGGGCTCAGAGAACAGAATACAATACCCAATTTCGTGAGGTAGTCTTAAGTGGGCCCTCACTGCTTTTTGGAAATACTTTTTTTCCTCTCTGAGGTATTATTTCTTACAGTCTCCATTGCATCTATTCTGTCTGAACTTTCTCTTCCATCTTCATTTCCTTTCAGCACATGAGTTTATTTCCTACTTACTAATAATATCCATCATGAGCTTCTTCTTCTCCCTATACTATGCCTCAATACTCCTTTATAGTTTGTCATTCTCTCCTTAAAAAGAAGGGGAGGTTTCTGAAGAAGAGATTGCTAAGTTCAACCCCTGTTATTTGTTCTTTTGTTCACATCTCTTGCTTCATTTGGGAACTTTCCCCTTCATTCATTACCTCTCATCCTCAAATCTTTTCTTTTCTACTGACTTTTCAAACCACTTGCTTACAAATATACTCTAGGTTCCCTTGTCCTAACACAAAGCCCCTCTCAAGTTGTTCTACATCTCCCTTTTACAGCCATGACTCTAGAAAAGGTTAGCTGTACTCATTGCCTCAGTTTTCTCACTATCCATTTCCAAATCTACTCCTTGAAGTTTGGCTTTTGACCTAATTGCATCAAGTTGTTTGCCTCCTCCCGGGTTACCAACAATCTCTTTGCTCAATCAAGAGGCGTTTTCTCAATCTTCATCATTCTTAACCTTTTTTGTAGTTTTTCTGCTGACTACCCTGTCCTTCAGAATATTCTCTTTTTGTTGCTTTTTGATACTGTTCTCTTTTGGCTTTCTACCTTTTTACTAAACTTTCTTCTCAGCTTTCTTTTCTAGATTATATATATATATTTTCTTGCCAATTAATCATGGGTATTTAATGTAATATTACTGCTTTTTGAATTGGATTGGCGCAATCATTCTGATGACTAACAAATGAAATGACCCTGATGAAAACAATTTCTCTGTACTTCATTTCATGGCACAAACTGTGTATGAGGTATAGGTGTGTGGCTATATGGGGGCGTTCAGGAGGATCAGCACCTCTGGTGTGAGGGCTTTGACTGCTGCTCATCCACCTTTAGTGTTCTCCTGATTCATCCAAGTCTTATCTGTGGTTCCAAGAAGTTTTAGCATGTACAGCAGTCATTTTCCAATAAAAAGTCTTGGCAGATGGGTTAAAAACAGGTTGAGGGTAACTGACAGGATTTAAACCTGTCAGTGAGTTAGGGTGATGTCTAACCCAAATTGTTCTCTATCTACACACTTTCCCTGTGCAATAGGCAGATGAGAACTGTTTGTTCCAATGGCCACAAAGGGGGCTGAAGCAGGTGCTGTGGAGCTCTTAGAGCTTGGTCAAGCATCAGAGATACCAAGGTCATCCTTTGCATCCTGGGCCACTGTCAGTCGTTTTGACTTTTGTCCCACCACTGACTTGCATGACTCAGGAAGGGAGAGTGAAGCTGACGACTGTGCAGCTCTGCCTCCCTTAAATCCATTTCATGAACACGTCAAGACCTCACCCTATAATGTCATTGGTCCTCTTCAAAAATGAAGGACAAACAATAACAAACCATCAATCCTTCTATGAACATATATAAGACCCAGGAAGATCAACTTCTGAATAAAAGCTGTTATATATTGGTGGCATAGTGAGCTACACTGCTTCAGAAGACCATTTCGGTTTGTGAAGGTTAGTTATTTCCAAACAAACTGTTCCCACAAGAATAGTGGCCCCAAGCTTCATTGAAATTTGTCAGTTAATCCCTTGAGCCAGAAGGGGTCTCCCTCCTTTGAGCCACCCTAGTAACTCATGCATTTGTTCACTTTCTTCTAGATTCCTTCTGATTTGAAAGATTCTGCTTCTAGGATTCTCTTCCTCTTTGGACTTAAGTGGGACTACTTGCTATTTCCTGAATATATTTTATTCTTTTTTATTATAGCTTTTTATTTACAAGATATATGCATGAGTAATTTTTCAGCATTGACAATTGCAAAACCTTCTGTTCCAACTTTTCCCCTCCTTCCCCCCACCCCCTCTCCCAGATGGCAGGTAGACCCATACATGTTAAATATGTTAAAGAATATATTCTATTCTTGCCTAACTCTGTTATAGTAGTCTGGTCCAATGGGAAGCTTTGGGGTTAGGGTTCAAATCCCGGTTCTCCCACTTACCACCAAGGTGACCTGGAGCAAATCTTTGCCCTCTCTGGGCCTGAGTTCTCTTGCTCATGTGTTTCCTTTCTCTTGTGAGCTTCCTAGTCCATACCCATTCTTTAAGGGCAAGATCAAATGCTACTTTTACTAAGAAACCTTCTCTGATTCCCTCACCTAGAAGAGACCTCTTCTTCCTCTGAAATCTCATCACCCACAACTACTATCTTCAGAAGAAGCTAGTATATATGCGATTATTATGCTAGTGTCATAAAATACCACCCCCATCTTCCCTCCATGTTGTTATGGGCTAGAACTTGAAACAAGGTACTAAGTGGAATTGAGGAGCCAATGGTTAAATCTAGTTTAGGATTGATTTAATCCTACAACAAATAATAGTTCCCTAGTGATATAATTACTGGTTTGTACTCAGTGTGGAGCATATAAGCTAGGAGCCTTAGTCAGGGAGATTCAGAGAATTCGGAGAGAAGGCAAAGGACTGGCAGCAGGAGCTTAAGCTCTCAGAACCAAGGGGAGAAATTCAATTCAATCTTTGATCTTCCTGGTGGCTGGCCTGGACTCTTGCCCTTCCCCCACTAAGACAAAGGCCAGACTGAAAGGCTCTCCAGAAAGCATCCCAGCATCAGGCAAGGAGATAATAAAGGATCTGGACTATAAGAAAGCTAACTGGGCCCCAGGGAAGGAGACAAGACTTTAAAAGAGATAATAAAGGATTTGGATTTTAACACCTGGCTGTACTCATGTGGTCATTACTAAAGTGAAACAAAGACTTCTCCCAGAGATCTCCAGGAAACTGAACCAAGAAAGAGAACATTACACCATGTCATCATCTGGACCAGATCCTGTGATGACCTATCCTGGCTCTGTACCTGTTCTTCTCTCTTAAGGCCACTTTTCCTATCTGGTCCTTTGCATCTGGGACTTCTTAGATTTAGGGATTTAATTTGTGGACTAGTTACTCTCCAATTCTTGGTTGACAGGTCATGGTGCTTGAACCTCACTTTCTCCCCCTTTACTCCTTGCTTACCTGTTAATTGCCTGTTAATGCCCGAACTGCTGTTTCCCTCCCTATTTTGTCAAGGACAATTTGTACTTAGCTTGTATTCATCACATTTGAGCTTGTGTTACAGTTACTTGTGTGCAGGCATACCCCATCTAATAACGTTAATTGGTTCCAAGAAAACATGATGTCAGCCCCATAGGAACAGTATTATAAATGGCCAATCAGTATCCCAGTGGGGCCTCTCCCCAGCGTGGCAGGACTTTGTTTAGAATGGATTCACAATGTCACTGAGCAGCAACACTGCTATATATGGGCACTTCCTGCCTGCCTTTTTTCTTATCCTAGAACTGAAACTTTAAGAATATAAGCTGGGACTCAATACCTTGGACAGTATCTAGACGAAGGTTTTGCATATAGTAAGCATCCAACAAAGGTCTGGGGAATGAATGAATGAATGAATATTATGAACCCAAAAGTGTATGGCTACCCCTGTGGCATCGTGTGAAAGCCATAAGAACTTAACTCTTCCTTCCTGACTTACTCCTCTCCCTAATAGTCCATTTTTTAAAACTTGCAATGATTTTCTTTCCTGACTTGCTTTGTCAGGTTAGTAACTATTTTCTTAATTTCCCCATAAAGGTGGGACATAAGAAAGGGAACTTTGGTTGAAAATTTAAGACCAGGAAAAAATGATCACCTATGTTCATATATATGTACTGTAAGTTCTACTCAAACTAACTTATGTGTCATATCATGGAAGAAGGGAAATCATGATGGATTTGGAGCCAGAAGAACAGAGCAATATGACCTTAGGCAAGTCATTTCATCTTTCCAGGCCTCAGTTTTCTCTTCTGTAAAATGAGAAGTTTGAACCATATGTCTTCTGAGGTTCCTTCCAGGTCTAGATCTAGGATCTAATAATCCCCTAGGCAATAATTTTACCCTAGTCTTTGTGCATGTTTTGTATTTACTCATTGGTATACATGCTGTTTTCTCCCAAGAGCATGTAAAGCAGGGACAATTGCATTTATTGTCTTTATGGCCTGAGTGCCTAGCACGGTACCTAGCAGACAAGTAGGCACTCAAAAATATTTGATGAATTGAATTTCTCTGGAAGCCAAAGTGCCACCAAAGTGAACTGCTGCAGTGGATGGCTGTAGATGGGGATGAAAGGGAAGCAGGAGGACCCTCAGCCTTGAGATAGAGTAGGGTGAGGTCACAGACAGAGAAAGGTCCGCTTTACAGTTTTGTCAGCATAGAGCCATGATAAGGCTAGGCTGTTAGGAGGCCACGATTGTGATTCAAGTCAATCAGTTGAGTACAAAAGGTCCTCTTAACTGTTTTACTTTTGGCTTTTTATCCCCATTACTTACTTACCATAGTGCCTGGCACATATTAAGCCTTGATCAATACTTTTTTATTGATTGAACTGTCCTGCTAGTTGTTTATTGAACAGAGATTTGACATGGTCAGACCTGAGCTTTAGCAGTATAAATCTGGTGGCCAAATGGGAGACAGATTGGAATGGGGAGAGACTAGAGGCAGGAAGACCAAGCAGAAGACTATTGCAGTAGTCCAAGTGTGAGGTGATAAGGGTCTGGACCAGGATGGTGGCTAATTGAGTAAAGAGAAGGAAGCGTATATTAGAGGTATTAACAGGGTAGAAATGAGTAGATTCGATAATCCATTGGAATTAGTGAGATTGAAGAGGTGAGGATGACACTGAGGTTGTGAACCTGGATGACTGGAGGGATGACTATGCCCTCCACAGTAATAAGGCAGTTTGGGAGGGTGGAAGGTTGTGGGAATAGGAGAATGAGTTCAGCTTTGTACATGTTGAGCATAAGATGCCTGAAGCACACTGACTGGAAGTATCTATCACAAAGTTCATGCCATAGGAGAAGAGCTCAGTAGAAGTATTAGGATTAGATGAACAGAATTGGGAGTTATCTGCTTAAAGATAATTGAACTTATGGGAGCTAATCAGATCATCAAATGATATGCTATAGAGAAAAAAGAGAAGAAACCCAGAATACAACCTTGGAGGACACCCTCTTTTAGTGGATGTGACAAGGATAAAGATTCAGCAAAGGAGACAAGAGATCTGAGGTTCCTTCCAGCTTCAGTAGAGTCCCACTAGATATTTTTGCTCTCTTTCTTGGCTGGTGAGAACACTGCTAAGAGGCCCACTGGTAGTCATTTATGTGATCCAGAAGATCCCTCTTTGGTTTTGTGGCAGTAGAAGTATTGATTATTAACTGCTTGTTCTCTGGACAGGAACTGACACAGAGCTCTCAGAGGATCCCATGCCTTATCCCCTAAAAGCCACCCCAGAAATCCCTGGGATGCTAAGCTGATTTATGGGAATGAGCAGTTTTTTGCTTTGCTTGACTATGTATATTTGATGCAAGGGTAGATTTTTTTTTCACTGAAGGGGAGGAGGTAAGAGAGAAGGAAAACAAATACTCATGATTGGAAACAGTGAAAACGATATTAAAAGTAGTCTTTGGGGTTCTCAAGTACTCTTAGGGTTACCCCACCCTCAAAACAATAAACTCATGGCTAGGGGGAGGCAGGTAAAGGGCCTCGGGTAGATGAGGCCAAGTTCACCACAGTCTGATGTAAAATAGATGTTATTTGTGACTCCTGACGTGACCATCCCAACTCTTTAGAAGGCCTTTTCCCCAATAGCAAGGGAGGTACTCTCTGAAGGCTTTAAGTAACTGGTCTGGAATAATCAAATCATCAATGAACTATTTTTCTAGCTATTACACTTCTCACTGGAGACTAAGAAAGGGTGATACTCTCTAAATCATGGAGCCTTCTGGGGAGAATGACCAAAGGGGATAGCATTAAGGCATACTTAGCCCAAAAGATGGGACCTATGGAGAGGAAAAAATCTTGTGCTCTCTTCTCAAATGGCACACTGGGACTCTTGCACAAAACAAGGCATTTGGCAGTGTTTTGGAAAACCATGTGCTATGATTTTTCATTTGATCTGACTTCCCTCAGGACTGTAAAATTGTTCTTCCTCTTTTCCCTTCTCTTGTCTTAGAGAGGCAACAGTATAAAGACCACTGAACTCAGAGTCTGAAGACTAGGTGAGGGTGAGTTCTGGAGCCATCTGTAACTTTGGGCAAGACACTTACCCATGTAAGGCCTCGGTTTCTTCCTCTGTAAAATAGGGATAATATTCCCTTTTATTTATATTATATATATATTTAATTATATTACATTTATGTGATGTAATATATGTAAAATATATATAGTTTATATATGTATATATAGTTTTATACACACACACACACACACATATATATGTCCTGTGTGCTTCTAGGAACTAAGCCCAAAGTTTCCCAATGCAGGCCTTTCTTTAAAGAATTCATGAGAAACATATATGAAAGTGCCAAGATCATGTATATAAAGTGCTTCATATAAGCCCTAAAGACTTATATAAATAGGAATAATTTCTGTTATTGTTTTATCAGCCCCTGTGGAAGACTGAATCCACTTGCTAAGATGCTAGAAGGCGCAAGAAAGAAGCTTGTGGCAGTGATATGGAGGAAACTCCAGCAATTCACTTTTATTAAAATGGGCTCATGAAATGTTAATTTACATGGAAAGCTACTTTAGAGGTCCTGCATTTCAACTCCTCTCCTGTTATAGATGGAGAAACTAAGGTCCACAAAAGAGAATCTATTTTACCTAAGTTACACAGTGGTAGAGCCCTGTCTTCTGTTCTAAATCCAAAGGTTTTTTTCATATTACCACATTGCTTCCTTTTCTAAAGTCAATGACTTTGATAAAAATAAAGATGGTCTGCTCATCAAGAAATTACATGACACACAGCTAGGAAGAGTTTGATAGCCAACATGTTTGATGACAGAATCATGACTCCAGGAGGCTGAAATAAGAAATAAGAAAATGACATTTGATGGGAATAAATGTAAAATCCCATACTTAGGTTCAAAAGAACAATCACACAGATGCAAGATGGAGGAGATATCCTCAAGGTATCATCTTCTATTTTTCCTCTCTTTCACTCCAATTCTGTATCCCCATGACTGAGACATATGCACAAATATCCATATAGACATTGAAGTATACACTACGTATGCATATGCTTATAGCTATATAGACACTATCTACATATGCCTCTGTATGCACGTATTAGCACTATACACCTTCCATCTGTTTGTTTAAACCAGGGGTCCTCAAACTTTTTAAATAGGGGGCCAGTTCACTGTCCCTCAGACTGTTGGAGGGCCAGACTCTAGTGAAAACAAAAACTTCGTTTTGTGGGCCTTTAAATAAAGAAACTTCATAGCCCTGGGTGAGGGGGATAAATGTCCTCAGCTGATGCATCTGGCCCGCGAGCCGTAGTTTGAGGACCTCCTGGAAACTTTAAACAGTCCACTCCCAACTTTTTTCTTCTTCCAGGGATAATCCTTCTAACCGCTAGGATTTTGCCTTTTTTCCAAGAAGTCCTATTTACCTGTCATTTATTTTTGTTGAAGCAATCTGGTTCCCATCTCTTGCCCTGGACATACTATCTTCTCCCCTCTCACCATGTTAGTTGCCTGTTCCTATTCTCCTCATTGTTCAATTCTAATATTACTGATAGAATCTTTTTCTTTTTTCCACTTTTATTGTTCAGTCCAATAATACTATGTTTCCTGAGTCCCCTTTCACTCTTCCCCTACTTCTTTGTTTGAAGAATGACCCGAGATACCTGGATCCCAGAAAAATAGATCCTTGATTCCTAGGATCCTTTTGGCTGTTTGCCAAAACCTCTAGCTCTTTCTCTTTGTCCCTTGACATGGTAGGCCTTCAAAGAGGTAATTCTCCTGTTTGTCTCCTTGAATTCTTTAGGAGTTCTACGTTTTCTCTTTGTATCTTCTTTTCATTGTTTTATGTTTCTCATTCTTTCTGGAGTGTGTTCCACTTTAATTTCTGGATGTTTAGCTGTTCATGTAGCATATTGCCTTTGTTCTGGAGCTCTGTCCTCCTCCCCCCCTTTGTCTTCTAGAACTTCTTTGTTGTATTAGAGTTTCCTTCCTTCAGGTTTCCAGTTTTTCTGCAGTTTCCTTTTGTAAGGATTCATTTCTTTTCTTTGTTGTGTTTCCACTTTCTTTGCTTCACATCTTGCCATTTATAGAGTCTGGACCATAGACCCCTCATAGTTCATTTTTTAAAACTTGCAATGAGAACTTAGAACATATCAGGGCCCGACAGCAGCATTCAGATTGTCACCATGCTAGTTCATTTCCACAGACTTGTTACTAGGCAGATCTTGCCACAAGGCTGGAACACTTTTGTCTCAGCTCAAGTGCAGAGCAGACCAGGTTTGCAGTATCTTGGAGCTCTACTTCCTTAAAGAGAGGACCCAGCACTTATTTTCAAAGCTAAATAAAGCCATTCTGTCTCCTAATAAATGAGGAAAAGAAGTTGTACAGGAGAGACAATCTCAGGACTCATAGTAGATCCCATTCCTCTTTTTCTCCCTTCACAGAAACCCTGAGAAGTCAAATGTAATTAGGTATTGTTAACTCAGTTTCACTGATTAGGAGACCAAAGTTCAGAAAAGTCATCAGATCATAGATGGGGAAACTGGCCTGGTCTAATTATGCAGGTCCAGCACTGGGCTAGGTATGAGGAGCACCCTCAGGACTTTCTGGGAAGTACTGGTGGCTGTGTTGATAAGGGGAGAGATAGAAAGAATGCAGATCTTAAGACAGGATACTTCGCAGTGCTGGGAAATAGAGTGGGAAGGGATCTGGGAGACCAGTTAGCCCAACCACCCCACTTTATAGAAAAGGAAGCTGAAGCTCCGAGAGGTAAAGGTGTTTGTGCAAGATAGTACATGCATGTAAGGACCAGCATAGAAGAACAGATCCTCTGACTTCAAACTCAGTTGTCCTCCACTCTATATACCACCCTGCCCTAACTGACTGGGTAATGCTTGACAAGGTAAGTGAGAGGCAACATGGAATAGCAGAAAGAGTGCTGGACCAAAAATCAAGAGAGATCTGTGTCCTTTCACTTCAGATGAGGCCAGATTTGAACTCAGGTCTTCCTGACTTTCAGGGCTGGTGTTCTATCCCCACTGCACTACCTAGTTGCCCCTTTCCTCAGATAATTTTTGTAACCACAGGCCAGTCATTTCATTTCTGAGCCTTAATTTCCTTATCTGTCAAATGGATAGAATAGTTATGTTGTAGTATATTGCTGAGTTTTGAATGAGAAGAAAGGTTAACTGGCTTGTAAACTCGAAAGCATTATATAAACATCAGATGAGATTCTTATTTATAAGTAAAATGCCTTGATTAGATGGTCTTTAATGCCCTTTCAACTCTAGACTTGACAATATCTTCCAATTCCCTAATTCAGACACTGGAGATCCCATCTTCTGAGCAGCTGCTTTGAGTATAAGCCTCAACTCCGGGAAGTCTTCAGGGAAAACATTGGCCACTGGGATGGGAACATGGCACAGGGGGAATAGTCTTAGAAGAGGCAGGAAAGAGCAGTTTTTTTTTAAATAAATGAAATGAGGGCATTAGAGAAAAAAAATGTAAAAGAAATGAGAACTGTAAAAGAAGGAATTAGAGAGGGAATTAATAGTATGACTCAAGATATATAAAACATGCTCAAGAAACAAATTCTGAAATTGGAATGGACCAAATAGAAGATAATGACTGTATCAAACAAGATATATTAAAACAAAGTCAAAGAACCAAAAAAGGAAAGAAAAGTTAAGGTGTCTCATATTTAAAAAAAAAACCAACTGATCTGGAAAACAGTTCAGGGAGAGAAAATTAAAGAAGCGTTGAACTACCTGAGAGCCATGACCAGAAAGAAAGAACCTAGACATTATATCCTGAGAAATCTTGAAGAGTCCTGAAGAAACCTGAAGAGTCCACTAGTCACGTCCTGAAAGTAACTTCAAAATAAAAACTTCCAGAAACTAAATCCAGGTCAAAGAAAAATTACAGCAAGCAACCAGAAAGGAAAAATTCAAGTACCAAGAAATCACAGTCAGGATCACACATGATTTAGCAGCCACCACTACAAAGCAGAGAACTTGTTAGAGAGTAACCTAAAGGGCAAAAATATAAGCTTGAAATCAACAATAGTTTACTGAGACAAATTGAGTATAATTGTATAGGGGGAAAATGGAACTTTAATGAAAGAGAAGGCTTCCAAGCATCCCAAAGGGAAAGACCAGGGCTGTGTAGAAATTTTCAAGTTCAAACACAAGAGTTAAGAGAAACTTAAAAAAATCAAACACAAAGGAACAATGATAAAGGACTAAACGAGGACAGAGCACTTTATTCTAATATGGAGAGATGATACGGGTGTCAATTGACAAGGTCTGGGAGTGGTTCTGTGTTGCCATGATGATCTAAGGAGAGAATGGAAAGAGGGAAAGAAGAATACCCAGTCAGGAGTAGGAGAAGGGAAAGGAAGTTTAGAGAAAATTATCTTATAAAATTAAGGTACTCAAGTAGATATGTGTACAAAGAAAGAGGAGGAGGGAATGGAGGGAACGGCTGACATTTCAACCTCACTCTCATCTGAACTTGTCAAAAGAGAGAAGAATACTCATTCACAGTTGGGTGCTGAAATACGTTTCACTCAACAGGGAAGTAGGAAGGAAATGGTAGAGGAAGAGGAAAGGAAATTGGAGAGTAAATTAATGGAGGGATTAGTCCTAAGCAAAAGAAACTAAACATCTACAAAAATATCTATGCTGTCTTTTTGAGATGGCAAAGAATGGGAATCTGAGGGGGTGGCCATAAATTGGGAAATAGCTGGACAAGTTAAGATATATAAATATGGATGGGATACTATTTTGATTTAAGAAATGATTAATAGGATAGTTTCAGAAAAATGGGGGTAAACTTATATGAATTCATTCAACAAATTAGAAGTGAACAGAGACAAGAAGGCAATGATAACAATAAGGTAAAGACAAATAACTTGGAAAGAATTAGGCACACTGATCAACATAACAACCAATAACAATGCCACAGTTCGAATGATAAGACATGCTACTTACTTTATAGACAGATGAGGGACTGGAGTAAAGAACGATACATATATGTTTTAGGACATGGCCAATGTGGAAATTTGTTTTGCTTCATTATACATGTTTGTAACAGGGATTTTGGTTTTTTCTTGTTCTCAGTTGAGGAGAAAGAATTAAGGTGGAAGGGAGTCAGTCAGCCACTAAACATTTATTAAGCACCTTCTAGTTACCAAAAACTGGTATAAGCATTGGAGATACAGAAAATGAATCTTTGCACTCAAGCAGCTATTGGGGGCGGGCAGGAAACAACATATACAAGTAAGCTGAAAAGTAGGATAGTGTCCAGCATGGGGTGAGGAGAAGCATGATGTAAAAGTCCAAAGGAGTACAAACAGGTGGAAAATTAAGAGATAGATGGCCTGGGCACTCTCCTTATATGGATGTTTTGAGAGGGACCCAAATTTCATCCTCCAGTCATAGAGGAGGCAGATTTCTGCTGATTGGAAAAATTATATTTCATCAAAAAAACCAAAACTGCTTTTAAGCCCAAGTTGCCCAATTTCTTTCCTTCCTTCTTTCCTTTCCTTCCTTCCTTCCTTTCCCTTCCTTCCTTCCTTTCCCTTCCTTCCTTCCTTCCTTTCCCTCCCTTCTTCCCTCCCTCCTTCCTTTCCTCTCTCTCTTTCCTTCCCTCCCTTCCTTCCTTCCTTCCTTCCTTCCTTCCTTCCTTCCTTCCTTCTTCCCTTCCCTTCCTTCCTTTCACTCCCTTCCTTCCTTCCTTCCTTTCCCTCCCTTCCTTCCTTCCTTCCTTCTTCCCTTCCTTCCTTCCTTCCTTTCCCTTCCTTCCTTCCTTCCTTCCTTCCTTCCTTCCTTCCTTCCTTCCTTCCTTCCTTTCCTCCTTCTTCCTTCCTTCCTTCTTCCACCTTCCCCCTTTCCTTCCTTCCCCTTCCTTCCTTCCCTTCCTTACTTCCTTCCTTCCTTCCTTCCTTCCTTCCTTCCTTCTTTCCCTTCTTCCTTCCTTCCTTCCTTCCTTCCTTCCTTCCTTCCTTCTTCCCTTTTCCCCTCCTCCTCCTTCCTTCCTTCTTCCTTCCTTCTTTCCTTCTCTCACTTCTTTTCCTTCCTTCCTTCCTACCTTCTTTCCTCCCTCTCTTCTCCTTCTTCCCTTCCTTCCTTCCTTCTTCCTTTTCCTTCCTTCTTCTTTCCCTCCTCCTCCTTCCTTCCTTCCTTCTTATCTTCCTTCCTTTCCCTCCTCCTTCCTTCTTCTTCTCTTCTTCCTTCCTTCTTCTTCCCTTTCTTCCTTCCTTCTCTTCTCTTTCCTCCTCCCCTTCCTTTCACCTGTGCCCAAGTTATTTCAAAAACTCATTTTACTTGATATGAAACTTTAAACCCAAGACTTCCATTAATCCAGCAACAGCTAGGTCCATTCTGATGTGTAGCAGTGAAGAGAAGATAGGAAAAAGAAATATGGTACCTAAGTAAGAAAGGTAGATTAAAAATCCAAGTAGAAAAGCTAGCTTAGATTGAAATCAAGATATGGGGAAGAAAATAATGGTTTTTGGACTATTTTGGAATCAGGTGAAAAAATTAGGTTATTCCCAGGATAGAAATAGATTTGAGGTGAGGAATCTGCAGAATGTGAGTTGGAGGAAATAATTTCTAAGGGATAGAAGAGGGAGAAAAGAAGCAATTGAGCTGAACCCCAACCCTTCTCATGTTTATTTTAAGGGTCAAATATTTTACCTAATGGATAAGTTGTATCCATTATAACCATTAAATCTTATAGAAGAATGAGCTATTACTAATGTTATCCTGAATGGATTGGAGAAGAAAAGAATGAGAAATATGGAGTACCTAAGTAAGAAGCCTCTTTATTGTATACAAAAGTCAACAATTAGTCGACAAAGCTTTTAGCTTTGGGTTATGTAGAGAGAAGAGATGAAGAATGACACTAATTGGTTTTCTTCAGACTTGGTACTTCTCTGTTCTGGATGTAAAAACAAGTATCAAGCTTAATTCCAGGCAATAATGGTATAAATAAGAGTGAGCATGACAGGTGAGGTACCCCCTTCTAGTCTCCCCTATTTCCATTGCTATTATTTTCTATAATGGTTGGGATTATTTGAGCTATGTTTTCATGGTGGTCCCCAAGCCTTGCTGCTGACTGTATACCCTCCAACATGCTTTCCCCACTCCTCCCTTTCCAAGGCTAGCTCCCCTAAATGTATCCTCTTCTCCAATTAGAATGTAAACTCCTCACAGGCAGGCATTGTCTTGCTTGTTTGCATTTGTATCCCCAGTGGTCAGCATAGTGCCTGTCATATTGTAAGCACTTAATAAATAAAACCTTTTTCCTTTAATCATTCATTCCACATGTTTTTCTTCTCTTTCCTTCTATCCACTCACAGTCATTCCTCTACTTCCGATCTTGATCATCTCTCATCTGGACTATCACAATGGTCTCATAATTGATCTCTTTGCTTCATGTCTTTCCCCATTTTAATATCTGCCAGGATGTTACTTGTCACGCCTCTATTCAACTCCACAGTCTCCTAATTACTTTGAGGGTCAAATGTTAACTTCTCTTTTTAGCATTTAAAACGTTTATAACTTGGCCCCTTTTGACCTTTCCAGAATTATGACACATGGCTCCCCTCTACAAATTTTACCTTGCCGCCATATTGGCCTTCTCGCTGTTTTTCTACAAAGAACACTATAATGGTTTTGGGAGAACAGCCTTGGAACCCAATTACATAGAAGAATCGAGAATCATGGCATCATCTTCTCTGGTAAGAATGGTCAAGCCTTGCTGTAAAGGTAGGGGAGTGGGAAGAGAGATTCCCTTGCATTTTCATTGTCAAGTTTGAAGACTTACCAAGACTGGTAAGTCGAGTCATTGCACAAAAGCAGTAAGTTTCATTCTGATTTCTTAGTCTCTGTTACTTCATTCTAGTGACAGAGAATTATGATGGGATTCAGGCCACATGGGTAACTAAAGAAGAAACGGTGACCAAGTTTGGACAAAAGTGGTGTGTCTGCAGCAGGACCATGGACAGCAGCACAGGGAGGATGAAGAAAGACCAGTTGGATCCTCAGGAGTTCAGCTACCCACAATGATGCAAGTTCAGGGCAGTGCAGTAGGTAAGAATTCAGACAGTTGAGAACCAGGAGTGCGCTCAGTTGTTTCAGGGAAATACAAAACCTTGATGGTCAAGAGACTGGGCAAACAGGCAAGCACCAGGGAGAAAGGAAAGAGGCACACAGGGTAAGAGATGCAAAATGACAGCATTAAGGTAACTTTGATAACTAAGGAATCAATTCCAGGGGTGGGCTGAAGTGAGAGGTTGGAATTATGGCACATTGTGAGTAATAACTAGCCACTTACTTGTTATTCTTTCAGTGAGTCTAGGGAGGATTCCACCAAATCTTCCCAATTTTTTGTGGCTGCCTGCAATTTTACTGTAGGATCTCCCTTCAGCTTAAGACTTTGATCTCCATTAAAATCCAAACCACCTTGCTCGATAGCACTTTAAGCTCTCATTATTGATATTTTCATGTGAATTAGCTTCTAACATCTTCCTAGAAGGTCACTTTATCCAGTACTTATTTTTATGCCACATACTGAAACAAACAAAAGAGTGTGGAGATGGCCCTTAGACACTATCATATTCAGATTTCTCAATTTTCCAAAGAACAACCTAAAGGTCAGAGAACTTCAGTGACTTGCCTAGATAAGTTAGAACTAGGAGTTGGATCTAAGTCTCCTAAATGCAACTTTCTTTGTATTGCTTCCCACCGAGTGTTTGAAATGACTGCCAACAGGGCTGATAGAGACTTGGAACTCTAAAGGAGGGACTATCTAGGCTGGTCCTCTCATTTTAGAAAGTAGGATCCTTGGCATTATGTGACTTGCCCAAGTTCACTCAGGGACTAACTAGCAGCACAGGGTTTTGAATTCAAGTCCTTTGACTCCAAATTCAGTACTTTTCCCAGTCCTATTCTCCTCCTCTGAGAAGACAGCCACCCTTGTGATAGGGTTTGAGAGTCACCAGAAAGAACCCTAATGTCATTTCTTTCCCTAACATCATTCATTAATTCAGTCAATCTCCTTCTATATCTGTCTTGTCATCTCTTATATGAGCAGTAATGTGTGTTAAGTACTACAGGTTCTACAAAATACAACATGAAGCTAGCCCCTACAGAGCCTATAGTCTTATGGGAAAGATACAACCCAAATAAGCACACATAACTAAGAGAGTAATTTCAGTGCCAGGTGAGTGATCTGAAGTACCGAAAAAATTGAAAAGGAGGACTTAGTGTACCAGTTTCTTGGTAAGACCAAGAGTTCTGGGAATGTCAGTTCCCCGTTCCATCCCACCTGGGTACTTCCAGCCTCCTGCCTTAGCCATCATCTCAGAAAGCAACCTTTTTGGAGATAATGCCCTGACGATGGCCTTTGTTGTAGTCTCTGCCTGCTTAGCAGGCAGCAGGCACAGCTACTGCTGACCCGGAAAGAAAATTCTCAATGGCAAAGCCCTTGGCATTGTAAAATGGTTCACCATCAATAACTGATATTTTATCAGTGGAAATGACATTAAAGAAGGAGCATTACCATCTGCTTTGCTGTTGCACCATCAGGACCATGGGACCTTTCCATCTGATTTGCAGCTGAGACCTTTCCATATGTGTTGTCTTCCCCATTAGAATGTGAACTCTTGGAAAGCAGGAACTGTCTAACTTCTTCATTTATTTCTAACACTTAGCAGTGTTTTACATATATTAAGAACTTAATAAATGCCTTTTCTTCATTATTCTTTCTAGCTAGAGTGAAAGGACCTTGTCAGTGTCTCCTTGGTGGATTATACTCATTTCTTCAAACTTTTTCTTGCTTTCTCCATCTTACCATGACATTAAACTCGGCATAGAGAACTGAGCAGAGCCTCTTTCCTTCGCTCATACAATGAATGGCTTCTCTATTTACTTCCAAATTTAGTCACTTTCCTGATAAGACAGCATCAAAGATGAACTTCATAAAGCGCACATTGTTAGAACATGAAAAAGATTTTAATGAGCCAAGATTGGAAAGGGGTAAGTCCTGGTGAGGGAAGTGCAAGAGCAAAGTCATGTGGTCTTTTGTGGAAGGAAGTTAGTTGTGAGGAAGAGCCCAGTCTGGCTGAGAGAGAGTTCATGCAGAATAGTAGAAGATAAGTTTAGAAAAAATGGTTTGGATTTAGATTGTGAAAAAGTCCTGAATGTGAGGCCAAGGGAAAAGAAATGACTTTGGGGAAACATAAAAATCATGCATTCTTTTTGTGAATTCACATCCCTCATCCTCAATTACCTGACGTTATGTTATAGTAACTGACTACGGACATTAGCTTCCCTAGTGCTAAAGGCTCACATAGGGCCCAGGCAACTTCTGCCCAGTTCTCTTTTCAGAAGCAGCTGGATTCCCTTGCCCCTTCCCAAATCCCTCATACCCATAGCTAGACAGATCCATTCCAGTTCACTTTCACATCAAACTTCAGAGAACTTTAGGAAATCAGTAACCACCAAGGGAGGGGGCACTTACAGGGAAGTTTTATTCTGTTCAAGCATTCCATCCGTTCCCAAGAAAGACAAAAGCAAGCAAGAACTGTTACATGAATAATTTCTTTTGGTACCAGCATCAGTCAAGGAAATATCAGTCTTCTTAGCAGTAGACACATTGGAAACTAAGCTATATCACCAGACATTCCACAACATAAAGCATCAGAGGTAGAGAGGAGGGAAATATAAAAGCCTTTGAGGAGTTCATGAACCAATGAGGCTCTTAGAGTCCAAAGTAGCTGCAAAAGCAGAGAAGATGTACTTCCTGGTGACCAAAAGTGCCCCTGATCTAGCAGTAATTACCTGTGCCACTGTGGATGACTCACTGCCTCTCTCTGAGTCCCAGCTTCCTCTTCTCAAAAGTGGGTGTTAGAGGCCCATTACTTTTAGGATCAAATATTGACTCTTCTTTTTGGCATTAAAAATTTCATGATCTGGCTCTATCTTAACTTTGCGGTTAATTACTCATTACTATCGCTCATGTTCTTAATGTTCTGGCAAGAAGAACCTGTTTGTTAGGCCCTAAACTTGACATTTCATCTCCTGCTTTTTGATAGACTATCCCCTATGCTTCTTCACTTCTAGCTTTCAGCTCAGTGCCACCTCCTCCACAAAGTCTGTTTTGGTCTGTACCCCCACCCCACCCCAGTTGTTGGTGTCCTGTCTCATCCCTCCCATGAAATTATTTTGTACTTGCTTATACCACTTACTAGAATGGAAGATCCTTGAGGACAAAGACAATTTCATTTTGGTCATTGTGTCTTTGTAGCACTAATGCATAGTGGGTGTTTTAGAAATTTTTTGAATGAATTAGTAACTTTTGAGGTTGTAGCTCTGAGAGTATAGAATTCTATGGTTTTTATCATAAAACATTTTATAAACCTGTTGCCTGTCAGCTGTTCATCAACATGGTGCCTGAATATGACACCCCCCCCACCCCGCTCGCCATTATATTGCTGCTTAATATTTACCAGCAATGTGACCCTGGGCAAGTCCCTTGATCGAAATTGCCTTGGGGGGGAAGAAAAAAATATTAAGTGCTTATTGCTATGTTCAGGGAACTGAGCTGAGCACCGGATACAAATACAAACGGGCCCTTAAGAAGCTTGCATTCTAGTTTAGGCAGAAGACAGACACATTGTGAGGAGTTAGACTTGGAAAGGGGGAGCAAGGAGAAGATAGTGGCGTGACTTGAGATGACCATTAAAAGAGAGCTTGAATGAAGAGCAATAGAAGTGGAGGTAAAGAAGGGCACCTCACCTCTCAAGCTCACTCTTATTTCTGCTTTTATTGCTTTGAGTCAAGCTTGATTCTTGTTTTTGCAGCCAGAACAGAACTGATACGTGACATGTCTGCTGGAATCCTAGGAAGAAGAACCAGGAGCTGCTATCTTGGCTCTCTCTCAAAAGAAATCTTGTCATGGCCAAATTCATTTCGAGTCTTTTTCACAAGTGTCACAGGCAAGAAAGCTTTTTGCTCCCAAGTCTTATACTCTGGGGACTAACTACAGGGAGGCAAAGGTAGAGTTCATTTAAGTTGAGATATGTTAACATAAGGAAAGAGTAAACATGGGAGTCAAGAGAAAGGGTTGTTCATTAGTTGTGTGACCTTAGATCATTGTTTCTCCTAGGCCTCAGTTTTCCCATTTGTAAAAATAAAAAGTTAGACTATGTGATTTTTAAGGTCCATTCCAGATCTGAACTTCTGTGCTCCTCTTGTTTAAGGACACAATCTCTAGGGCAATTAGGAGAAAGTATCTAAGGTGTTTGGGGGGAGGGTTATTTCCCTCCCAGGTGTTACTGAGTCATGCCCCTGATTGTAGCTTTAGTGATCATGGGTCAGAAGTGTTAGGAGCAGAACACTAGTGAACTCAGGAGAAAAATTAACTTCTCAACTTGCATATCATCAATCAAGATTGCTGTGAGCAAAAAAAATTATAGAACAGACTTGGAGCATTGGAGTTCACTTTGCCCCATAGGTGAATTGATCTAGGAGGCAATTGTATGCCTTTGGGACAAGGATGATAGCAAAACAATTTTAAGATTTTAACGGGGAACTCCTGAGTCCTCGAGGAACTCCCTTGCTGACTGCTTTGAATATCCTTACTGACTGATTTAAATTTGCTTGCTGAAGGCTTTTACTTATTTTTACAGCCTGGGGACTGCTTCGACTCTGAAGTTTCTTAATATGTTTTCTTTTTTTAAAAAAGCTTTTTATCTGGAGAGTAGTTTGGAACTATGCTCAAAAAGTTATCAAACTGTGCATACCCTTTGATCCAGCAGTGTTACTACTGGCCTTATATCCCAAAGAGATTATAAAGAAGGGAAAGGGACCTGTATGTGCACGAATGTTTGTGGCAGCCCTCTTTGTAGTGGCTAGAAACTGGAAACTGAATGGCTGCCCATCAGTTGGAGAATGGCTGAATAAATTGTGGTATATAAATATTATGGAATATTATTGTTCTGTAAGAATTGACCAACAAGATGATTTCAGAAAGGCCTGGAGAGACTTACACGAACAGATGCTGAGTGAAATGAGCAGGACCAGGAGATCATTATATACTTCAACAACAATACTAGATGATGACCAGTTCTGATGGATCTGGCCATCCTCAGCAAGGAGATCAACCAAATCATTTCCAATGGAGCAGTAATGAACTGAACCAGCTACGCCCAGAGAACGAACTCTGGGAGATGTCTAAAAACCATTACATTGAATTCCCAATCCCTATATTTATGCCCACCTGCATTTTTGATTTCCTTCACAAGCTAATTGGGCAATATTTCAGTGTCTGATTCTTTTTGTACAGCAAAATAATGGTTTGGTCATGTATACATTGTGTATCTAATTTTATTTAAATATATTTAACATCTGGTCATCCTGCCATCTGGGGGAGGCGGTGGGGGGTAAGAGGTGAAAAATTGGAACAAGAGGTTTGGCACTTGTTAATGCTGTAAAGTTACCCATGCATATAACCTGTAAATAAAAGGCTATTAAATAAAAAAAAGAAAAATTACCCATGCATATGTTTTGTAAATAAAAAAAACTTTAAAAATAATAAAAAAATAAAAAAAGCTTTTTATTTTCAAAACACATGCACAGTCTTCAGCATTCACCCTTGCAAAACCTTGTGTTCTAATTTTTTTCTCCCTCCCTTCCCCCACCTTCTTCCCAGATGGCAAGCAATCTGATATATGTTAAACTTATAATTCTTCTATACATATTTCCACAATTATCATGCTGCACAAGAAAAAATCAGATCAAAAAGTTAAAAAAGAGAAAGAAAACAAAATATAGACAAACAACAACAAAAAGAGTGGAAAATGCTATGTTGTGATCCACGCTTAGTTCCCATAGTCTTTTCTCTGGGTGCAAATGGCTCTCTCCATCACAAGATCATTGAAATTGGCCTGAATCATCTCATTGTTGAAAAGAACCATGTCTGTGAGAATTGATCATCACATTATTTTGTTGTTGCTATGTATGATATATTTTTTTGGTTCTACTCACTTCACTCAGCAGCAGTTCCTGTAACTGGAGGTCTCCAGGCCTCTGTGAAATCATCCTGTTGATCATTTCTTACAGAACAATAATACTCTATAACATGCATACACCATAACTTATTTGGCAGTTCTGTAACTGATGGGCATCCGCTCAGTTTCTAGTTCCTTGCCACTACTAAAAGGGCTGCCACAAACATTTTTGCACATATGGGCCCTTTTCCCATTTTTATCCCAATATGTTTTCATTAAAGGGATTATTCATTTGAACCCTTGAACTCTGAGAGATCCATTGTACTACATGTGGAACCATGATTGGGACAAGATTAAAGTCAGTGTTTCCTCATTCCTCTCAATATTTCAGATGATGGGCAGGATTTTTCCTGTCATTCTGGATGAGTGATCAAATTATCAGATGGGCTAATTCTGGTTGTGTCTTCTCCATTCTAATTCTTTGTTCATTTTGATGTTCAGTATTTTATTGATTGTGTTGGCTTTTTCTTTCATCAGAAGTGCTTATGGAATCTTCAGATCATAAGAATGTTTTTGCTAATCTGACCTGACCCAGAAGAACTACTGGGTGTGGGGTAAACGAGGAAGGTTTTAGCAGGGAAACCCATGTCTCTGTTCCCAAAGGTCAGGTAGTTGGCACCAACTTTTGTTAAGTTGTGATTAAGTGACTGGACATCTTCTTCCAGTAGAGAAGATTGATAGCATGTGCTCCATATCTGTTGATAGACTATATTTAATCCTCTGAATTTGACTATGCCAAATGGAAGATCACCTTGCCCTTTTATGGGAGATATTTCCAGTATAAATGGCTATGTGATACAAAACATTTCTAAAGATGGATTCTTAATTTCCTAAGTGGAATCCTGCAGGCAGTAATATGAAGGTTATCAAAGCCTGAAAATATCAAAAATATTATTATTACTTTTTTGCCTCCAGGAGCCTCTTACTCTAAAAACAATATTCCTATTATTTCAAACCCATCTGAAACTACTTTTCATCTCTTTTTTTCTGCTTCGTAGGAAGATTGTTTAGTAAAAAACACTCAGCATGTGTAGGAAGCCTGTGGTCATCTCAGGGTCTAGAGCTGTGATTTGAAAGGATTAGCCTGTGACATGGGCTTAGGGATAGGGCCAGGGACTTCCGGGTCTTATTACCTTCAGTGATTTCTTCTCTGTCTTAAGGATCTGTCCAGTTTCCTCCCTTTCATATTTGGACTATTGATCTCCACCATCAACCTTATTTTGAGGTTCTCCTTAAACTCTGATCTCCTTTGCTTCTAACCTATGATTTATAACTTGTCCTGAACCTTTATCTTGGAAGAGCAGCAACATGGCATTAGTGGGAAAAATGTTAGCCTTGGAGTCAGTCAGAAGGCCTGTGTTTAAGTCTAGCTCTGCCATTTTCTGGGTGCACGACACTGGATCAGTCATTTCATCTATATCTCAGTTTCCACATCTGTAAAATGAAGATAATAATTCCTGTGGTACTTAATTAAAATTGATGTTTATAGAGTGCCTTTGGGTTTCTCAGATATTTTATATACATTATCTCAATTAAACATCAGAACAGTCATGTTGGGCTGGGGAGGGAGAAAATTGTTATAGAAGAATAATTACCGTGGTCTCTCTCATCTATGAGTTTGTAATTTCTTTCCAGAAGTAAGGCTAAGTGCACATAAAAAAACCTATCATATCTAAACTTGATAAGTGCCAGAGCAGGGTCAGAGGGTACTCATTTTGGGGTCTCTGTCCTTGAAAGAATTTCTGGAGGAGGCAGAATTTGAGCCCTATGCTAAGAATGTGTTAGAAGCAGTCAGGATTGAAGCACAGCAGGAACAAAAGCCTCAGGTGGGCCTGGTGATGCACAAAGGCTGGCAGCTAGGAACAGTGAGGAAATACTGTTTGGGAGTGGTAGAAAACAAGAATGGATAATTAAGGTAGAGGTCAAATTATAGAAAACCTTGAATGCTCAGCTGAGAAGTTAGTTCTAATTTTACTTCTCACATATTTAGTGCTTTGTAACCCTCAACAAAGCTGCAGCTCCATGCCAAAGACCAAATTACATTTGGCTAAAAGATCCAACAAGTTTGATGTGCCATAGTTTGTCAAGAAAGCCCGAACTCTGTCTTTTTTACTGTGTCTCCCACTTGAGTATGCCCCAGCTATACCTGTAGCTATGCTTTGACCAGCCAGCCTCACCAAACTTGGGTGCCATCTGCTATAGGGGAAGTAGATCTTATTTGTCCAGTGGACTAGGAGACAGGAGCTCTGGGTTTTTCTGTTGCTTCAATCATGCATTTGCAAAAATTTCCTTTTTGTTTTTCCTCTTTGCCACCTTGGCCTTCAGTTTTTTTCCCTGTGGAAATGAGTGGAACAGCCCAGATTAACTTAAAGGTCTAAATACTTTCTGATTCTAATCATTCAGTTGCTTCAATTAGAGATTTTGAACTAGAAGGTACCTTAGATAAAATCATCGAGTCTATCCCCCTCATTTTACAACTGGAGAAACAGGCCCAGAGAGGTCACAACTTAGCTCAAGTTACATAGGCAGTAAGTATTTGAACTCAAGTTCAAAGTCAGAGTTCTTTTCACTCTAGCACTATGAGATACCCAGCCAGAACATTCAGGCCTCAGAAAACTTTTTTAATGTTTTAAGTATTTTTAAAAATAACCTTGTTCAGTCTCCAACGACTAAGCTTTTTCCTTCTTCCCTCATAATTCCCTCATTTATCCCAGAGTTAGAGGCAATAAATTGGTCCATTTCTAAAAGCTCTTTTGCTTGTGTGGCACATTTAGGAAACACTCCCAGAAGGCCCTGCTGTCCCTACACAAGCCTGTGTCATTTAATCAATAGTTGCCTTTTCTCTAAAGGCCTAATGGTTGCCATTGGTTCCCTTTGTGATGGACCTTGTGGATAAAATGGGATTCAGAAAACTGCAAGTGAGTCAGTCACATTTAGCTTATTGAAATCAATAATAGTAGCTCGGTCTTGTTTTTCCGTCTGCCTCCATCTCCTGTTTTTCTCAGTCCATTAGTAGCATTTATCCTCTGTTTTTGGTGACTCTTTTTCATTTAGTTTCTGTTTCAATCACATCTATTTAAGATCTTTCCCACTGGTCTTCGAGTTTTCCATTAATGGCAGGGTGCTGCTTCTTTGGGTTGATGGGTAACAACACTGGAAATGGCTCATTTTGGGACCTGGCTCTATCTCAAATTTCTGTACAATGAGTGGCTGGCTGATGTCTAAAAAAACAAAATTAAAGTGTAAGAGAGGGAGAAAGGGAAAAAGAGAGGCAAATGGAGTAAATTATCTCACATAAAAAGAGACAAGAAAAAGCTTTTACAGTGGAAGAAAAAAGGGGGAGGTAAGAGGGAGGGAGTGAATCTTACTTACATTAGAATTGTCGTTAAAAAGGCAACAACATACACACTCAATTAGGTATATATAGAGATCTATCTTACCATATAGTAAAGTATGAGGGGAAGGTGACAAGAGAAAGGAGTTAGGGTGATAGAAGGGAGGACAGCTTGGGGGGAGGCAGTAAGTCACAAGCAAAAGGAGGGACAGAAGAAAGAAGAGAGATAATAGAACAAACAGGTGGAATAGGGTGGAGGGAAATACAGTTAATAAAAGTGGAAAAAGTTTTGGAGTGAGTTTCTCTGATCAAGGATTCATTTCTCAAACATATAGAGAACTGAGTCAAATTTATAAAAAATAAGAGCCATTCCCCAATTGATAAACAATTAAGAGATATGAACAGGTTTTAGTAATCAAAGCTGCCTATAGCCATATGAAGAAATGTTCTAACACAATAGGAGAAATGCAAGTAACACAATTCTGAGATACTACCTCAATACCTTTTAGTTTGGCTAATAGGGCAGAAAAGGAAAATGACAAATGTTAAAGGGGATGTGGGGAAAATGGGATAATAATGCACTATTTTAATCTAGCAGTACCTCTTCTAAGTCTGAATCCCAAAAGAGATAAAAAACAAAAAGGAAAAGGACCTATATGTTAAAAATGTTTTTAGCAACTCTTTCCTGGTAGCAAAGAGTTGGAAATTAAAAGGATCCCATCAATTGGGGAATGGCTGAACACATTGTGCTATGTGATTGTGTTGAAATTTCTATTGTGGAGTAAGAAGTGATGAGTAGGATGCTGTTGGAAAAACCTGTAAAGACTTCCATTACCTGATACAAATTGAAATGTACGAAATACAAAGTAAAAGCAATGTTGTTGCATGATCAGTTGTGACTTAGCTAGTCTCAATAATACAATGATCCAAGACAGCTCTGAAGGAATTAGGATGAATAACACTATCCATCTCCAGAGAAAGAATTGATGGTGTTTGAATACAGGTTGAAACATGTTTTCTTATTTTCTTGATTTTTCTTGAGGTTTTTTGGTCTTTGTTTTCTTTATCACTATTTCTACTATGAAAATGATATACTTAACTACACATGTATAACCTACACGTAATTGCTTGCCTTATCAATGAGGGGGAAATGGGAAGGGAAGAAAGAAGAGAATTTGGAACTCAAAAGTTCTAAAAAGATGTTAAAATTGTTTTTTATATGTAACTGGGGAAAATAAAACACTAAATAATTAAAAAACAAACAAACAATGAGAAGCTGGACTAGGGCTTTAAAGAACAGGAAATGTTTCATGGAGTAAGAGCATCGCATTTGAAGTCAGCTGACTTAGGATCAAGTTTTAGCTCTGTCACTGGGTGACTTTGGGCAAATCATTTGCTTTCTTTGAGCTTTAGTTTCTCCATCTATAAAGTGTGGTTAATAATTGTCATACCTACCTTTCAGGATACTTGACTGTAGGCTCTGTGAGGACAGTGACTGTGTCTTTTTTTTTGGTTAATTTTCTTTCTTTTTAAAATTTTTGTTTTTTAAATTTTATATTTTTATTAAAGCTTTTTATTTTTCAAAACATATGTGTGGACAATTCTTCAACATTAGCCCTTGCAAAACCCTGTCTTCCAATTTTCCCCCCTTCCACTACGCCCTCCCCTAGATGACAAATAGTTCCATATATGTTTAACATGGTAGAAATATATGTTAAATTCAATATATGCATACATATTTATACAATTATTGTGCCACACAAGAGAAAAAGTGAAGCAAAATAATGCAAGAGGATAACAACAAAAAGAGTGAAAATGTTATGTTGTGAATCATACTCAGTTCCCACAGTCCTCTCTCTGGATGTAGTTGGCTCTCTTCATCACTGAACAATTGGAATTGGTTTAAAACATTTCATTGTTGAAGAGAGCCATATCCATCAGGATTGATCATCATATACTATTGTTGAAATGTATAATGATCTCCTGGTCCTGCTCATTTCACTCAGCATCAGTTCGTGTAAGTCTCTCCAGGCCTTTCTGAAATCATCCTGTTGGTCATTTCTTACAGAACAATAATATTCCATAACATTCATATGCCACAATTTATTCAGCCATTCTCCAACTGATGGGCATCCACTCAGTTTCCAGTTGCTGGCCACTACAAAGAGACCTGCCACAAACATTTTGGCACATGTGGGTCCCTTTCCCTTCTTTAAGATCTCTTTGGGGTATAAGCCCAGTAGAAACACTGCTGGATCAAAGGGTGTGCACAGATTGATAACTCCTTGAGCATAGTTCCAAATCATTCTCCAGAATGGTTGGATGTATTCACAGTTCTACCAACAGTGGATCAGTGTCCCAGTTTTCCCACATCCCCTCCGACATTCCGCATTATCTTTTCCTGTCATCTTAGCCAATCTGAGAGGTGTGTAGTGGTACCTCAGAGTTGTCTTAATATGTATTTCTCTGATCGATAGTGACTTAGAGCACCTTTTCATATAGCTAGAAATGGTTTCAATTTCTTCATCTAAAAATTGTGACTATCTTCTTTAAAAGTTTTATCTTTGTTCTCCTTTCCCTCTTTTCAAGCCACTACACTATATCCAGTTACCAAGTCTTGTCCATTTTACTGCAATAGCATTTTGTATCCATTTCCCTGCATGTAGTAAATACTTTTGGATAAATTTATTCCATTTTCTTCTCTTCACTCATGTGGCCATACCACCCTAGGTTAAGCCTTCATCCCGTCTTGTCTGGACTACTGTAAAGTTTCCTAATTGGCATTCATACAGCCAGCCTTGCCCTTCAGGAATCCATCCTCCATACAACTGACAAGTTGATATTCTTAAAGCACATATCTGACCATGTTACTCCCTTTCCCAAGAAGCTTCAATATGAACTATCGCTACCCTGTGCTTAAGCCACCATGGCTGTTAGGCTGTGGGTGGTGGGGAAAAGAAATCCCCTCACTATACTCTCACCATGAGTTGAAGGGAGAAGTGGCAGAGACCTACACAGCAGGCTTAAAAGCAAAGAACACAAATTCTCATGACTGGAGTTTTTGTGTTATCTTCAATCGTGTAGTGCATGGGATCACACCTGTTAACAAAAACAACAACAATAACAATAGCTAGCAGTCTATAAGACTTTAAGGTTTGCAGTCTGCACTTATTATCTCATTTGGTCTTTAAAATAACTCTGTGAGATAAGCACAATTATTACCTCCATTTTTACAGATGAGGAAACAGGCTGAGTGAGGTTAAGTGACTTAGGCAGGGTCACACAGCTAGTATCTGAGGCTAGATTCAAACTCAAGTCTTCCTGACTTCAAATTTATCACTTTCTCCCCTCTATGTGACATATAAGTCGTTGAATAATTGTTTTTTGGTAGTTCAATTAAGGGTGTCATTTAAGAGTTCTGCTTGTTCCTTAGTGATTAACATACTTCTACCTGATCATTCCTTCTCCATTCCAGTGATTCTGAGTCCCTGGCTGACACGTTTCAAACCCTTTTCTTAGACTGACTTATCTCCATCTCCATTAGTTCAGCCCCACCAATGTCCTTCCTGCTCTAAAGCTACTTCTCCCTTCTACCATGCTCTGTGGAATGCTTATTCAATAGATAACAAACTAGCTTTCATCTTAAACCTTTTCCTTTCTTGCTCCCTCCTTCCTTTGGTATCCATCGAGACCTGGCTCTGTCCTGAAGCCACATTTTCCCCGGCCTTTCCTGCCTTGACTGCATTTTCACTCATTTCTGACTTTCTCTGCTACAGGTTGTGGTGGAAGAGTTAGAATATTCCTTTCTCCTAGTTGCCGCTCCAGGCTTTCCCTCTACCACCGTCACTCAGTAAACTCTTCTCTTTTGAGGTTCATTCAATCAATATTCATCACTCAATCAAAATTCTGATAGCTGTTGCCTACCAACCTTGCCTCAATGAGTTCAGTGTGTGGCTCACAGTCTTTCTCTCCTCTCCAGCTCCTTCCCTCATACTAAGCGCCTTCCAAATTCAAATTGGTACTTCCCTAAACACAGTAACATCCTATTTCCTCAACTTACTCCCTTCCCATGACTTATTTTTTTATCCCCTGCCTGTTATACCTCTGCAAATACTCCATGTTCATGTTTGTGAACTCTGAAATGTCCTCATCTAATCGTAGTCTGTTGTCATTCTACCGCTCTGTTTTGGAACCCTACAATCTGTTATTCGTCTTCCTCTTGCTCCACCCTTTAGTTCTTCTGTCAAGAAGTCAGTAGTCAGTGCAGAGGTTATGGCCTGAGAAAGAACTATTGGCTTTTTCAAAACCTTTCATCCCTCCTCAAATTTTCCCTGGCTTCCTTTGCTTCCTCTCTCCTATCAGAAGCTTGCCTCATATTTCTCTGAAAAAAGAGGAGTTTTCTGAGAGCTTTTGGTTCTCTACTCCTTCTCATTTCATGTGACTCAAATGCCTTCCATTCTTTTCTCTTCCTTCATCTCTGTCTCAGGAGAAAAAGTAGCCCTTCTTCTGGCTAAGGCATGATGCCCAAGTGATTCTATCTTCTCTAGCAGATTGACTCTGCTATCATCCCCACTTTCTCACTAATATTTAAACTCTTCCTGTCTATAGTTTCCCAACTGCCTACAAAGATATCCATGTCTCTTCCATCCTTAAAAAAAACTCTCACTTGATTGATAAAAATACCATCACTTAAAAACCCTGTAAGCTAACATTCTAGATCTCTTTTTCTTTTTGTGTCTAAATTCCTTGAGAAAACCATTTCCATTTGGTTCTTCCGCTTCTTTTCTTCTCAGTCTTTTAATTCTCTTCAGTATGGCTTTCTACTCATAATTCAAGTGAGCCTGCTCTCTCCAAATTTACCAGTAATCTCTTAATTGCCAAATCTAATAGCCTTTTCTCAGTTTTCACCCTTCTTGACCTCTCTGTACCTTTTGACACTACTGATCACTCTGTTTCTCTTGATGCTCTCCTCCAGGTGTGTTGAAAAGCTCAAATGAGAAAAAGGATTCAAAGCACACAGCTTATATATAATTAATGCCAGTTAGCAGTAGCAGCAGCAGAAGCTTCTAGTCCCCAGCTCATGGCTCCCTGTTGCTTTCAGGATCAAATAGAAATCGTCTGTTTGACTTTTAAAGCCATTCATAACCTAACTCTTTCCTATATTTCCAGAGTTTTTTTTTTACATTTTATATTCTCACTCTCATACTCTGTAATCCAGTGGACACTGGCCTCCTTCCTTACTGTTCCTCATAAATAGTATTACATCTCCTGACTTGAAGATTTTCATTGGCTGTCCCTCCATTCCTGGAACTCTCTCCCTCTTCATCTCAACCTCCAAGCTTCCCTGGCTTCCTTGAAGTCTAACCTAAAGTTCCAGCTTCTAAAAGTTCCAGTCCTCCTTAATTTTAGTGCCTTCCCTTGGAGATTGATTCCAATTTACCCTGTATAATATCCTGTTTGGCGCATAGTGGGTGCTTAATAAATGTTTGTTGATTGATGGACAGAATGGTATTTTGAGGACCCTTTTCCAACTTCTGCAAGTATATTTTAAAATTTCTCTCTTACAAAACAAAGTAATTTAAATAAAATCTTAGGCTACTCTCTAGCTGGCTAGCCAGGGCCTAGATTTCCATATAAAGTAGAGAACATCAGACCTGGAAAAATCCTCAAAGATCATCTAGTCCAAGACTCTCCCTTTACAGAGAAAAGGCCTAAAGAAGACATGTAACTTGCCTAAGTTCATAAAACTGATGACCTTTCATAATACCTACATGTCTGTCTTCTCTCCATTCTGATAGAGTAGTGAGTGTCCTCGTCACATGAGGGAAATGGACATGTGGAAGAGTGCCAGATCACTCCCATTTCTGTAGCACTTTATGATCTGCCAAACATTATTGGTAAATGGTGTGAGTGATCTCTCTAATAATATGAAGAAACTAAAAATCTCAAAATTATATGAGGCCTAGGAACTAAATGATTTGCCCATACACAGCCCCAACAGCACCAGAGCTAGTATTTGAATACCACTTGCCTCACTCTTTCCGTTATACCATGGTACCTCTAATACTTTACAATTTGCAAATATAGCTTTGGCTGGACCAATGACATAGAGATTGGCCAACATTGGAATTGCTACAAGTGGGAAATTATCTGGGATGTTGAAGGGAATGGAAATAAAAAGTGCTAGGGTATCTGATTAATAAGGCAGGCAGGGTAGGCAAACAGAATCTTTATTTTTTATTAAACATTTATTTAAAAATACTAACAATTATTTTAAAATTACTAAACTAAATAATAAATTAAAAAATAACTTAAAATTACTAAAAAATTTATTACTAAAAATGACATTATCCCCAGAAGTCTTCCATGGTGGAAGTGATATCTCCCAGCTGTTAAAGAAGTATCTCCATAATCCTCTGGGGCAATGATATTCTTTTTTTTTTAATAACTTTTTATTGCCAGAACCCATGCCAAGGTAATTTTTTACATTATCCCTTGCACTTACTTCTGTTCCAATTTTTCCCTCCCACCCTCCACCTCCTCCCCCAGATGGCAAGCAGTCCTATACATGTTAAAGAGGTTACAGTATATCCTAGATACAATCTATGTGCGCAGAACCGAACAGTTCTCTTGTTGCACAGGGAGAATTGGATTCAGAAGGTAGAAATAACCCGGGAGGAAAAACAAAAATGCAAACAGTACATTCATTTCCCAGTGCTCTTTCTTTGGGTGTAGCTGCTTCTGTCCATCCTTGATCAATTGAAACTGAGTTAGCTCTCTTTGTCGAAGAAATCCACTTCCATCAGAATACATCCTCAGACAGTATTGTTGTTGAGGTATATAATGATCTCCTGGTCCTGCTCATTTCACTCAGCATCAGTTCATGTAAGTCTTTCCAGGCCTTTCTGAAATCATCCTGTTGGTCATTTCTTACAGAACAATAATATTCCATAACATTCATATACCACAATTTATTCAGCCATTCTCCAATTGATGAGCATCCATTCACTTTCCAGTTTCTGGCCACTACAAACGGGGCTGCCACAAACATTTTGGCACATACAGGTCCCTTTCCCTTCTTTAGTATCTCTTTGGGATATAAGCCCAGTAGTAACACTGTTGGGTCAAAGGATATGCACAGTTTGATAACTTTTGGGGCATAGTTCCAAATGGGCAATGATATTCTCTCAGAAAGTTAAGTAATATTAGTTTCTTACATTTATAGCTGGCATTTTTTATCGCTCATGGGGAGCAACCTAGTATAATAGATATCCTTGAGCTCAGAATCAGACATATCTGGGTTCAAAATCTCTTAACTTGTAATTTTCAACCTTTGTATGCAGCTTACCACATTATAATTATATATGTACATGATTTATATTCCCAACTAGACAATAAGCTTTTGAGGGCAGGGATTGTATATTAAGAATATTTAATTCAACATGAGTTCAAATGTACCCATATACACTTCCTAACTTTGTGACTCTAGACAAGTCACTTTACTCCGTTTACCTCAGATTCCTCATCTATAAAATGAGCTGGAGAAGGAAATGGCAAAGCACTCCAGTGTTTTTGCCAAGAAAATCCCAGATGGGCTCACAAAGAATTGGATGTGACCTAAATGAATAAACTACAGCAAAAATGTGTCCATTGACTTCTGGCCATTGTCCCTGCCCCCAGTACAATGGCTTGAACATAGTATCTGCTTGGTTGGCATATGTTGAATGCATGACTGAACTCTTTTTGCTTTTTTAAATTTAAGTTTTTTTTTATTTTGAATAAAACAGCCACTAACCAATACGAACATTCCAGTAAACAAAGAACACTCCCACAAAAGATTGTATGTGAAGTTATGAACTATTATATACAAGGTTTTTTTTTTTGCTAAGTGTTTAATAAACTGAATACAATGATGACATAATTACCTTGTTTGTTAAAACTGACTTTTAAAATAGCCTTTAAAGGTTATCTCCTTTGATTAGCACAGCAACCCTTGAGTGATGTTGTTCAGTTGTTTCAGTCCTATCTGATTCATTGTGACCCTATTTGAAATTTTCTTGGCACAGATACTGGAGTGGTTTGCTGTTTCCTTCTCCAGCTCATGTAATGTTCTCATTGGTTTTCTGGAGGTCTTGGGATCAGCCTTCTTTTCAGTAGAGTAATCATCACAAGAATAGCCAGGTATTAAAGTCCAAATCCTTTATTAGCTCCTCGCTGGGGCTGGGCTGCTTTCTGGAGAGCCTTTCAGTCTGGCCTTGGTCTTCATGGAGAAACAAATGGAGGAGGAGAGCCTGAGGCCACCAAGGTGCTGCGAGATGGGATGAATGGATTTAAGTCCAAGGGCTACAGCCTTCTCTCTGCTTGTCCTTTCTGGCTCCCTGAATCTCTCTGACTGCATCCTGGTGAAGGCTCCTAGCTTATATTCTCTACCCTGAGTATAAACCAACCATTCTATCACTAGGGAACCATTATTTGTTGTCAGATTAAATCAGTCATACTGAACTTAGAGAACTATTAATCACCATGCTAAACTAGATAACCACTGTCTTTATCAATTCCACTGACTTAGCACCTTATAAGAATTCTGGTTTCAAGTTCAGACTTCTAGCCCATAGCAAGCTCATTTTACATATTAGGAACTGAGATAAACAGGCTGAAGTGACTTTTCCAGGGTCATACAGCTAATGAGTGCCTGAGGTCAAATTTGAAATCAGGAAGATGAGTCTTCTTGATCCCAGGCCCAGCATTCTATCCTCTGAAGTGCCAGCTAATATTTACTGCTAAGTGAACTGGGGCACTGAGAGCATTTGTCATTTGCCTGTGGTCACAGAGACCATAAGCAAAGGAAGCAGATTTCATACCTGGAGGTTTCAAGACTTTGACCTCTCTCTGTTGCTCCAATTAATGTGATCCAGGACAAGACAAAGGCGGAAAGACTGCAGACCCTAGACTCAAGGGATCTAAGTTAATATTACACCTTTTTTAAATACCTATATCAACTTGGAAAAATCTCTGAGCTTCTGTTTTTTCTCCTGTAAAATGAGGTAATTGGACTACATCAGTGTAATAGGCTGAAGCTCGAGTTAATGCACTGAGGTCCCAAGCATGTGAGGGTAAATAGTAATTGGACCATACTCTATTAATATATATGCTTAGAGAAAGAATGGCCCCGCCCACTCTTTGTGCAAGTCCTGATGTGTTGTATAGGAAATGATGATTTTGATGGGTGGAGGCAGAGGGGCAGGAAGAGAGGCGGAGAGAGACGGCTGGCAGGCTTGTGTTGTGGCTGCTCACATTGCTATCGCCATCCCCCTTCACCTCCACAAAGAATAAAAATCGAAGATTTTCCCTTAACCTGAATTCCTGGCTCCGGCTGATTTTAAAATACGCGGTCATCACACATCAGTGGTGTCAAACAAATAGAAATGGAGGCCACTAAACCATACATACATAAGGATCCCTGCAGGCTACATATCAACTTAGTTTTAACATGTAATATATCTATATTTTATTGTATTTTTAATTTTGTTAAATTGTTCCCCATTTACATTTTGATCTGGTGGCCCATGGGCCACATGGTTCAACATCTCTGAGCTAGATGGCCTTTGAACTCTCAGCTTTAGATCTGTCATTCTATGAACTTGATAGGAAATATTCAGTTGAGTGCCCCTGGGATCTATGTTGCAATATATTAGCATAAGTAAATCTAAGGTACTAATAATACCTTTCATTTCTATAGCAATTTAAAATTTACAAAGAACTTGGCACTCAGTGCTCTTTGAGGTGAGTTTTACAAGTGTATTTGTGTTTTATAATAAAGATGAGGAAATTGAGGCTCAGTTGAGATGCCTATGGTCACATGTCTAGAAATGGGGTTTCAATCCAGGTCTCCTAACACCACATCTCCTGCTCTTTGCACCATATCATGATGGTAGCTAGATTTATACAAGATTTTAATTTTAATTTGGCTTATCATTTGGCTGCTAAACTTCCCTTGCCAGCTGTCACTCTTTATTGGGTGGTTTGATTTAAAGTCTCCATATCTGGATGGTTTGGGGAAAGCTAAAAGGAAAGATGAAAAGGGAATCTTGCCTCCTGGGAATCACATGAGGTGATAAGCTTTGGGGCATCATTCTGATCATGAGTTCCATTTGCTTGATTAGTGCTTTTCAGTGACTAAAAATATCAGCTGAAAACCATATCAGTTGTAAAACCATCTGATGCAATAGCATTGCTTTGAAAATGGGAGTGGAGACAGTATCAACTGGGGACAGGAGACTAGTTCTAGAGGTGATCTCAGGATCATAGGTCCTATCATATCCATTAGAAGTCTTCAAGGACTGAGTTGTTTTCTTTAGTTAGTCCTTTGTGGGAAAGTATGCTAAAAGGTTTAATTCCCAAAGTTAGCCCTAAATACACAGATCTTGGTTTTTTTTTTTTAGTTCTTACATGGTACCTAACAGTGAACCATAATGGGGGAAATGTATTGGCTGGTTCATTTGGAAGCAGTGTCATATGAAGAATTTCATTAGTAATGGGATTTTGTAAATGTGTATGAGGCCTGCTCCTTCTCCACAATTTCAGCAATGTGACTTCCAGGCTGAGTTATAAAGTGGCATGAGACTGACCAGTGGTGGCTTTTCATTGACCAACATTCCCATTATTGGTGGTCTGCACTGATGGACAGTTGAAGCAGCCAGTGACAGGGCATTTAGGAAACTGAAGTATATGTTTCTTTTGGTATCACTTGGAGACAGGAGAATATTCTACAAAAAGAAAATCCCACCAGTAATCTAAGCAAGCAAAATGGCCATCGCTGCTTTAGAAATACAAGATCAATAGCAGATACTGCCAGAAACTGTTTTCTATTTAATGGATCTCTTACTATCTCATGAATAACTGGAGAAATTGGGGGTGGGTGTGAGGGAAAGAGAATTTCCTTGTTTACATCTCCAAATGGAGCAAAAGTAACAAATATGCTTATAAATTATTTTAGACTAATTCAGGTGGAGCAAGATGTACAGATTGGGTAAGGTCAAAATATGGAGTAGTCTTGAAAGACAAACAGTAGAATTTGTACTTTTTGTGATTGGTACTTTGGGTTCTTGAGAGAGGGAGTAATATGATAAAGGGAAAGTCCTAAGGGAGTAGGTAGTACCAGCTTACACAGATATTATCTGGCTATATATCATGACCACCTCTGGTAGGTGAATTTTTGTCTTATTTTGGTGAGACTTGACCTTCAGGACGTTTCTCACCTATCTCCTCAACTGTGATCATATTTTTTCTTTTCTTTTCTTTTTTTTAAAATAGCTTTTTTTTTTCAAAATATATGCAAAGCTAGTTTTCAACATTTCCCCTTGTAAAACCATGTGTTCCAAATTTTTCCCTCTCCCCATCCTCCCTTCCCTAGACAGCAACTAATCCAGTATAGGTGAAACATGTCCAATTCTTCCAAAAATTTACACATTTACCATGCTGAACAAGAAAAAATAGATCAAGAAGGAAAAAAATGAGAAAGAAAAATGCAAGGAAGCAAAGAGCAACAACAAAAAGATGAAAATACTATGTTGTGATCCACGTTCAGTCCCCATAGTCCTCTCTCTGGCTACAGAAGGCTGTCTCAATCACAAGTCTGATGGAATTGCCCTGAATAATGGCATTGTTAAAAAGAGTCAAGTTCATCACAGTTGTGTGATCCTATTTTCTAATCACTTCCATCTGAGCAGAAACATGGCCTTCGTTCCTAGTACTGGTTCTGATGGTTGAGCTTTCCTCTTTTGACTGGGGCTCAGGTTTGCACAATACTTCTTGTATTGCCCTTGCATGGTTATTATCTTCCCCCTTCGTTTTCCTTCTCCCTTTTCATCAAGTCTTTATGCATTGTCTTCTTCCATTAGAATGTAAGCTTCTTGAGGGCAAGCACTATCTTGCTTGTTTATATTTGGATCCCCAGTGATTAGCATTCTACCTGGCATGAATAAGTGCATGTTCTGTTCATCTATCTTATCTATCTGTCTGGTGTCTGTCTGTCTGTCTATCTATCTATCTATCCTCCACAGTAGAAGTGTATTGGTAGAGGGCCATGCCTTGCAAGCTGAGCTGGCACAATGAAACAAAGCAGATGAGCTTGAGAGCTAGAGGGGTATCTAACTCTATTAATTCTGAAGTCCAGGCAGATTTCAGCAGTGATCCCGTCATGAACAACTTCCTCTTCTGGAGTGAAAAGATTGTTCTTACCCTGGATAACACCTCCAAGTCCCATTTGCTGAGGGTCTCCCACCTCCAGACTTAGTGCATGGATGGCAGAGCAGTTGATTCATAACAAAGTATTCCTTTCCAGACAAATTCAGGAAGCAGGAGCAGGAAAAACACAACCAGAAGGCGCTTTAGTCCTATCGGTTCCCTCAGGAGCAAATTACCCTAAGAAGAGAAGGAAGCTGTTGGCCAACATTTTGTTTGGCTCTTTTCAGCCAGCCACACATGAAAGTGCTGCCAAATGGAACAACTTAGGAATTTGAAAAGGCAGGAGACAAAAGCTGTTTTTTGGAACAGATAGTGGTAAAATATGGCAGGACATAGCTAAAACCTCCCAAAAGAAATTTCAGTACTGAATTTATTTGCTAACCACTAGTCATGGGAAGTTTGTTATAAAAATCAAGTATACTTCTGTTCTTAAGTATGTCATTTTGTAGTTTGGTCAGTGTGTGTACCTCCTTCCTGAGATGCAGGTAGCAGCCCTCTTACTACTTGGGCAATGGTCTTTGGGAGATGTCAAAAGATGAATCATCTTGCTTGTGGCCAAACTAATCTTGAGCCCCTATCTAGACTGACTCTAGGAAGACAGATTCATAGTCCATTATCAGGACTTGAAGCTGGCCAGCTTTGGAAAACCCTGCAGTGTGTAAGTTCTACTAGCACAACTTTGCTTACAGTCCACTCTAGCATGGGGCATCAGAGGAGAACTAAAAAGGAGGAGAGAAATGATTGGTCTTTTATTAGAAGATTAGATATCTAGAAAAGAGTTTGCTCAAAGATTAGGCCATGTAGAAAGATCTTACGCTTGTTTTTTATGCTTAAATCTCTAGCTTATAGTGGTTATTCCAGTGTTTTGATACAGACTTGTGATTTAGCAATGTATGGAAACTTTTCCCACCAATGCACATCACTAATCAATCAGCATTTTGGAGAACTGTCTGGGGACACAGAGTTTAAGTCACTTGCCCACTGTCACACAGATAGTATATGTTAGAGGCAGAAGCTCTTTGGAATCTAAAAGAATCTTATATTCCACATCCATAGAAGCCTTCCAGCATTTCTCTAGGGGTTCCTTCCCTGTCTACCTATCAACAACAAAAGTTAAGATGGCCTAGAGTCAGGACCATCTGGACATCAGGACAGAAAGAACTAACTGTATTCTAGCTGAGTTGTGAGGGTTGTACAGATCTGCTTTAATGGTCCAGTACATCAGTTTGAGACAATATATACTACCTGTAAGACAAGTATTATTATTTTTGAGAGTAAGCTGCATGTTTTGTCTCCAGATGGGTGTGAGGAGAGAAGGGCACTTTTTTGTCTGAATAATATGGCTAAGTAAGTTGGATGATTGTAGACATAGGCTTTAGAACTGGAAGGGACTTGAGGGGTCATCAAGTCTTCCTTTTTACAAATGAGAACACTGAGGCTCAGAGTATTGGGTGATTTGCCCATAATATCACAGATAGTAAGAGGCATATCCTTTTGACTCCAAATTCAGTTTTCTTTCCACTGTGTCACCCATAATCTGTGAATACATACACAGAAACACACACATAGATACATGCATACATACATATAAGTATATATGTTGAGTTGTTACTGTTGGGATTAGGATATGATGATACATAACTGTTCAACTAAGTACTTGGAGGAAGGGGAAGAATATTGGCACCTGTCTAGGAAGAAGTAGAAGAACACATTGGATAATGGGAATAAATGACCAAAAGGTACATTGAGCAGCAGGGAATTGGGTGGAGCTTCTATATGGCACTGTCCATCAGCACATACTCTACAATCAATCTTAGGGTTTGCAAAAAGGACCTGACAGTAAGGTTGGTATAGTGGCTTATTTGAGTTTTTCCCTTAAAGAGCATCAGTCCACCATTGGTGTGGCCAGGGGTAGAAGAAAAGAAAACCAACAGCACCATTCAAACTCGGCCAAACCAGGCTTTCTATGATAATTGCATCAAGAGATAGGTTTACTTTTGCTCTTAACACTAAAGATATCATCAGCATTCTAATTTATCACCATAAAACCCTGTAAGAAGAGAGAGAGAGAGAGAAAGAGAGAGAGAGAGATACCCCATTTAAAATAACTATAGACTTGGAAGTACATCTGCCAAAACAAACCCAGGAACCATGTGAACAAAATTAGAAATGACTTTTCATACAAATAAAATCAGAGTTAAGGAATTGGGGAAATATTAATAACTAATGGGTAGGCAGGGATAGTGTCATAAAAATGACAGTTTTACCTATTTAGTAAATGCCATCCCAATTAAATTACCAAAAGTTTATTTTACTGAGTAGAAAGAATAACAAAAATTCATTTGGAGGAACCAAAGGTCGAGAACATAAAAAAAAAAAAACTAATGAAAAAAAGCAAAGGAAGGAGGTTTAGCAGTACCGCATCTTAAACTAAGGCAGTAATTATCTAAAGCATCAGGTACTAAGAAATAGAAAAGTAAATCACTGGAACAGAGTAGACATACAACACACAGCAGCAAATGATTATAGTAACTTTGTGTTTGAAAAGTATAAAGACTTAGGTTTGGGGGATAAGAATTCATTATTTGGTAAAAAGTGTTGTGAAAACTAGAAGGCAGTCAGGCAGAAATTGGGCATAGACCAATGTCTTACATCATTTACTTAGATAATGTCAACATGGATACATATCCTAGATATAAAGGAAGATATCACAAGACAAAAGAACATGAGACATATTGCCTATCAGACTTATGGATAGGAGAACAATTTATGAACAGATAAGACATAGAGAACATTTTGAGGTATACAATGGATCATTTAGATTACATTAAATTTAAAGTTTGTACAAATAAAACCAACGTAGACAAGATCAGAAGGAAAGCAGAAAATTGGGGAAGAAATTTCATAGACAGTTTCTCAGTTAAAGTTCTAATATCTTAAATGTATAAAGAACTTTTAATAATACAAGTCATTCTTTACTTGATAAGTGGTCAAATGATTGGAACAGGGAGTTTTCCAATGAAGAAATCAAAACAACTTATAGTCATATGAAGAAAATTCTCTAAATTATTATTTATTAGAGAGATACAAATAAAAACAAACGAGATAAAATTTTAGACCTCTCAGATTGACTAAAGTGATAGAGGAAGAAAGCAACAAATGTTGGAGGTGATGTGAAAAAATTGGGACTTTTTGGCCTTTATATTTAAGTTCAAAATGAAATTTTAAAAGGTCAGAAAAGAAATAAGAAAGCCCTAAAGAATTATCTGCATTCGCCATGTTAGTAATTGTTTAAGCATTTTCCCTCATTCAGATATCTGACTAAAAGCAAATTCATATGTGCACAAGGAGGAACGGGCAGAGCACTATTAATGATATAGCAGTGGTTGGTTTCCAAGCCTGATGCTGACACTGATTATCTTTGTTATCTTGGGCAAGTCACATCCCCTTTCTGGTTCTCTTTTTTCCTCAATAAAAGAAAGGGGAAAAGATGGAGAATGGAAACCTTTAAGGTCCTTGCCAATTCTAGCATTTCTATGCATCTATGATTTCATGAGTATTGTTTTAGAGGCTAGTAGAACAATGCAGTATTTGAACCAAATGGAGGAGTAACCAGCTTGGTGCTGGTTGGTTCACAAAGTAGAGAGTGGGGGCCTTGCCCTTGAAGAGCTGATGTCTTGTCATTCATGATGTTGGCTTTTATGCCTTGCTTCTTCCTATCCTTGTTGCATTTTAGCAACACAAAATCCTGAAAATCAGATTCAATCCTACAACAGATGATGCTGCCTGTCTCTGCAATCTCTCTTTACACGCTCAAGTTACAGGATCCTGGTGTTTTTTGTTGTTGTTGTTCATGTGTAGTGTAATGAAGCTTGAATGGCCATGGATCTTGGCCCAGGCCTTCTAAGCCAGAGGCTTCACTTAAGCTCATGCAATAGGAGGGAAAATGTATTGTTATTCCCTTTCCTTCCCCTGCCAACTATTTATTTCTGTGCATGTTAAGTTGTTTGACCAAGCACAAAGAAAGAAATATATTACCACTGAAGTTCAGATGGTCCTGTTTAAGAAGTGTGCTCAAAAAAGTACCCTACCCTATTACCAAAAAGGTTTGTAGAAAAGATGAGTCTTTTTTATTTTCAGGTCACAAAAAGAAATGTATTTCTTTGATCAGATTCCATTTCTTCCAGAGGAAAACTACTACTTGTAATGTGGATTATTTTCTTAATATTTTGATCTAGATCTGTGAGTTTATCAGTGTATGAAACTTCCTATATGGAAATTCCTTCCACAAGGCAGAGCTGTAACAAATCTTAGAGAACTCCTCAGGGAAATGAGAGGTTAAGTGACTCACCTAGGGTCAAACATTTAGCATGTCACAAAGGCAGAACTTGGATTCAGGTCTTTTTGACTGTTTAGCCATGTTGCCTCTCAAATTTTCTAATAATTTTTGCATATCCACTTATAATATGAAGAGGGGACTTATTCTGCCAGATTCCTTTAGTTTTTAGATCTCTATTTACTCTTCCATGATTCATTCAGGTTCATTTCTCCTTAATTCTCCATGGTGCATTATTTGTCTCCACTACTTAATTTTTTATACTGGTCTTTGGGAGTGTAGAAAACTTTTATGTCCCATTGCCAAGCTATGGCCCCTTCCAAAGTTTAGGTTCAAAAATTGAGGTTGAAGATGACTAGCCTTGATGTTTTACTTGAAAAACAAAAATTGGGAATGTTAATCAAAGTTTTATGTTGGTGTAAACTCACTAGATACTAGCAGTATGACACAACCTCTAAAAATGCTAGTATAATATTAGGCTATGGAGGAAAATGTTTTCATGTTTATCTTTTTTTAAAAAAAAAGCTTTTTGTTGTCAAAACATATGTATAAGATAGTTTTCAACATTCACCCTTGGAAAACCTTGTGTTCCAATTTTTTTTCTCCTTCCCTTTCCCCCACTTCCTCCCCTAGATATTGATATATGTTAAACATGTGCAATTCTTCTGTACATATTTCCACAATTATTATGCTGCACAAGAGAAATCAGATCAAAAAGGAAAAAAATCAGAAAGAAAATAAAATGCAAGCAAACAGCAACAAAAAGAGTAAAACTACTATGTTGTGATCTACACTCAGTCTCCACAGTCTTCTCTCTGGGTGCAGATGGCTCTCTTCATCGCAAGTCTATTGGAATTGACCTGAATCTCTTCATTGTTGAAAAAGAGTCACATCCATCAGGATTGATCATTGTATAATCTTGTTGTTGCTGTGTACAAGGTTCTCCTGGTTCTTCTCGCTTCACTCAGCATCAGTTCATGGAAGTCTCTCCAGGCTTCTCTGAAATCATCCTGCTGATCATTTCTTACAGAACAATAACATAACATATACCATAATTTATCCAGCCATTCTCCACCTGATAGGCATCCACTCAGTTTCCAGTGTCTTGCCACTACAAAAAAAGCTGCCACAAACATTTTTTACACATGTGGGTCCCTTTCCCTCCTTTAAGATCTCTTTGGGATATAGGACCAGTAGAGACACTGCTAGATCAAAAGGCATGCACAGTTTGAGGGCCCTTTGGGGCATAGTTCCAAATTGTTCTCCAGAATTGCTGATCCAGTTGGATCACTTCACAACTCTACCAACAATATATTAATTTTTTCCAGTTTTCCCACCTCGCCTCCAACATTCATCATTATCTTTTCCTCTCCTCTTACCTAATAGAGGCGTGAGCTGGTACCTCAGAGTTGTCTTAATAATTTTCATGTTTAGAATGAAGAGATGCTAGTAAACCTGTACTATGAACTGGTTACCCACAATAAGAATGTTGTGTTTCATGCTGTGAGTTCCATTGTAAGGAAGTTAATAAATCTGAGTGAATCCAGAAGATAATAACCAAGTTGACAGTGAGTCTCAGAAGCATGTTATGAGTTTAAAAGAAATCAAATGGGATGTTTAATGTAAAAAAAGAAAATATTTGGGGGAGGCATAATATTACCTGTCCTCAAGAGATGAAGGGTTCTCAAATAGGAACAGTTTTATTAGATTTATTCTGTGTAGTTTGGAAATTCAGAACTAGGGCCAATGATTGAAAGGGATCATGATTGCTATAAATTCCACCTTAATATTTGGGAGTCCTTTCTAATCATTAGAGCTGCCTCTTGAAGGAACAAACCCTCACATAAGCTAATGCGTTTCCACAGAACTGATGGCTCTAGTCTAACATGTATTTGAACCATAGTTCTTTGCTTGAAGACCATGGGGGGGGGGGAGTGTGGGGAAGGTATGATGAGGAATAGACCTCCTCCCTCTTTTAGCAATTAATTCATTCCACTTTTGGATAGCTCTATTAATTCATAAGTTTTTTCAGGACATCTTACTTAAATCTGCCTCTATAACTTCTGCAAATTATCTCTAGTTTTTCATTCTCGGATCAAGCAGAAGAGACTACTCCTTTTTTACATTTGCTATGACTTCAAATTCTGTCCCCTCCCTTGAATTTTTCAAATAATGTGCTATCCTGCCCTGCTCTGCCCTGCCCTCTGCTGCCAGGAAAGTAAATGTACACTTCCCAGGATATCCACATCTTAAAAAAGAGATAGAGTAATATTTATACTCTAAAAGAATGAATCACTAATGGTGAAGTTTCAGGCCTCTGTAGAGGAGACAATTGGGAACAAAATTGCCTTGTTGGTGTTCCTCAAACCCTGACACATTAGTGACTCTTACTAAGGGAAAGCCTGATTCTGTTGCACATACTAAGGAAAAAGTGGTATTTCACTAGGATTTGCTAACAACAAGTCAAAAAGTTTTGTTCTGAAAACCAAAATGCAGAAAGAAAATCCATTGTTGCTTCCTATAGCATTGTGACAAGTAGACAAATATTTATTTAAACCTCATAATTTCATAGATAAGGAAAGTGAGACCTGGAGAGAGTTTGAACATCACCCAAGAAGCTTGTTACTGAAATAGCAAGGACCTGATTGCAGATGATGTGGTGGTATACCTAGAGAACTCTAGAGTATCAACTAAAAAACCATTTAAAATAATTGACAAGTTTAGCAGAGTTGAATATAAGAAATACCCTCATAAATCACCAGCATTTCTTAATATGATGAATAAAGTCCAGCAGCAAGAGATGGATAAATTCCATTTGAAATAACAGTAGACAATATAAAATATTTGGAATTCTACCTGCCAAGAAAAATCTAGAAACTATAGGAATACAATTACGAAATACTTTTTACACAAATAAAGACAGACATAAACAATTGAGAAAATATTTGTTGTTTGTGGGTAGGCCAAACCAAAATAATAAAAATGACAATCTTACTTAAATATCCAGTGCCATCTCAATCAAACTACCAAAATATTATCTGATAGAGCTAGAAAAATAACAAAATTCTTCTGAAAGAATAAAAGATCAAGAATATCAACAGAATTTATAAAAAATGACAAAGGAAGACAGCTTAGCAATAACAAATCTCCAACTATTTTATAAAGCAATTATCATCAGAACTTTCTGTACTGGCTAAAAAATAGAATGGTGGTTCAGTGGAACATTTGGTACATAAAACTTAGTAGTCAATGATCCTAATAGTAACCTAGTGTTTGATAAACCAAAAGACCCCATTTTCTGTGATAAGAACTCACTACCTGACAAAAACTGCTGGGAAAACTGGGGAAAAACCAAGATCAGAAGGAAAATAGAAAGCTGGGAAACGATCTTTGTAGCAAGTATCTCTGATAAAGGCTTCATTTCTCAAATAGAGAATTGAATCAAATTTATAAGAATACAAGCCATTCCCCAATTGATAAATGGTGAAAGCAAACAGTTTTCAGATGAAGAAATCAAAGCTATCTACAGGCATATGAAGAAATGCTCTAAATCATTTTTCATTAGAGAAATGCAACTTGAAACAACTCTGAGATGCCACCTCATACCTATAAGATCAATCAATATGACAAAAAAAGAAAGGTGATAAATGTTGGAGAGGATGTAGAAAAATTAAGACACTAATACACTGCTGTGGAGTTGTGAACTGATTCAACCATTCTGGAGAGCAATTTGGAAGTATACCCAAAGGGCAAGCAAACTGTTCAGACCCTTTGATTTAGTAATACCTCTACTTAGGTCTATTTCCCAAAGAGATCATAAAAAAGGGAAAGGAGCCAACATGGGCAAAAAATATTCATAGCAGCCCTTTACATGGTGGCAAAAAAATTGAAATTGAGAGAATGCCCATCAATTGGGAAATGGCTGAATAAATTGTGATATATGAATGTAATGGAAAATTATTGTGCAATAAGAAATGATGGACAGACAGATTTCAGCAAAACCTGGAAAGACTTACATGAATGGATACAAAGTGAAGTGAACAGAACCAGGAAAACACTGACTCAGAATCAGCAACAATGCGTGATGATCAACTATGAAAGAGTCACTTCTTCTCAGCAACACAATGATCTAAGACAGGTACGAACTGATAAAGGAAAATGCTATTCATATCTAGATAAGCATCTAATGGACTCTAAATGCAGATCAAAGCATATTTTTTCCACTCAGCTTATTCTTTCTCATGTTTTTTTTCTTTTAATCTGTTTCTTTTCTTTCACAATTGTGACAAAAATGGAAATATGTTTTTATAAGCTAGCACATGTATAAACTGTATCTCAAACTATACTATCTTTGGAAGAGGGGAAGGGGAAGACGGAGGGAGAATAATTTGGAACTCAAAATCTTGTAAAAATAAATGCTAAAAATTTTCTTGTCACGTAACTGGGGAAAATGCTACTCAAAAAACATTAAAAATATTCAGGACCCAACTCCTGTGCTCTTTCCCCTATATCAGACCACTGAATACTCTTATTGTCACCTCCAAACTTCCTTACTCATGGTCAGAGAATTTTAATTGAACTGCATTTCAATGAGCAATAATGAAAGCTCAATCAATTCTATAAACATATTGAACCCCATGGGTATGAACAATCTCTCTCCTCAAGGAACTTGCTTTGAGCTTACTTAAGTGACCTTTTGACCTTACATAAATATAGTCTAGATAATATAAGGAGGAACAAGAACACTAATGACTGGGCATGGGTGTGTTAGGGTTAAGAAGAGCTCCCAGAGGATTTGGTATATGAGTTGAGACTTGAAAGAAGAGGAGTTTGAGAGGCAGAGTTGTGGAGGGAGTGGTGAAACCTAGGCAAGAAGGATGGCTCCAGTTGAGTACCCAGAAATGGGTGATGAAATTTCAAGCTTGGCTAGAATATAAATAAAGTGAGCCAAGGAGACCCATGTTCACTAAGTCTAGAGAGGTAGGTGGGGGCTATGTTATATGAAGAGCTTTAAAGGCTAGCCTGTGGAGTTTATCAAAAGACAATGGGTAACCAGTGAAGATTTTCAAGCAGAAATGACTGGATTATTTTGGCATCTGTATGGATGCTTTGCTAGTTTGTGGAGGGTGAGAATGAAAGTAGAATGGTTTGGAAGTTGTTGTTCTAACTGTAGCAAAAAATTCTAAGGGTTAGAATTAGAGTGGTGACTACCTACTCACATAGGAAGAAAAAGATAGATGTGAGAGATGTAGAACACGTTGCATTTGGTAACGTCAGGGAGGAAACATATGTGAATGAAAGTCTGATATCAATCTGAGATTAAACAGATTTTTTTCAGAGAACTAAGCAAAAAAAAAAATCCAAATCTAAAGAAAGGCCAGACTACTTAAAGCTTCAATTTTTCAATATTCCACAAAAGTTGGAATATTAAATGGAAGTGCATGATCAAGAGAGCTATGAAAACCAACTAATAGACCAAATTAGGATCAGATGGGAGAAATGATTTTTTACTGTGGAGACTGTAAAACTTCCTGCTAGTAGAGTCACCTGTTGAACTTTGCTAATGCCATTGGCATTACCTATAATTGTCAAGTTTCCTAGCAAAAAATATCCCCATACTTGATTAAGAGTTAAGCAATTGGATGCTGGTGGCCAATGTTTCTGGTTGTGTTAGCAGTCACGGGTGCTTTAGGTATGTATTTGCCTCTCTACATCCCTAGCCACAACTGTAACTTCCACAATCTAGATGTTACATGATTTGTGCCAACATTCACAATACTGTTGCTATGGTTGTGTCTACAACATCTCAGATGGAAGTTCATTTTCTTGCTGCTAATGGGGCCAAGATTACAGATTCAGACCCTTTAGAGATTACTTAGCTTTGTCCTTTTCCATAGCAGGGACTGCTGATTAGCCTAAATCAGCTATCTCTGAACCCCTGTCTTTGATTGTGACAGAGTGACTCAGTGCAACTCCATCTTCATTTATACTGATGATAGGTTCGTAGCTTTCTCTTGAGCTCCATTGCCATGTCTTCAACTCTGTTGGATATATGTACAGATGTCTTAGCATCTTTCATCCCTTCTAGCAGTTCATAATATCAGATTCATCAACTATTCCTTATTTACCACCATAGTCAATCTTGTTGATTCTCCTTCCACATTTCTTACATTCATCCCCTTCTGTCTACTGATACCATAACTGCTTAATAAATTCTTATTGAGTGGTTAAATGTTACATCACAAACTTATGCTGGAGATAGGAATATAAAGATGGAACTGCTCTCAACTGCTAAGGCAGCCTGCCTTTGGATCAGTTAATTACAGGATTCTCCTTTCTGATGTTTTGCCTCTATTACATCCTTGTGTTTTGAGCCTACATCTTTCTCCTATCTCTTGGGTTCTGGTCTGAGGCAGTCAGGTGTAGAGTTCTCAAGAGAGCAGAATCCTTTTATAGGTCTGTGCTTCTCTGTGTGTGTTTGTATAAGAATGGAACAATACAAAGCAGGATATTGAGCTAGTTTATTGACTAGGACTTGTGACCTTATTTTTAGTCCATGGACTTACACTTGAAAGTACTTTCTAGTTCTCAATCTCCCTGACTCCTCTTTCCACTGGGCTTCACAATTGACCTTGTTTTCCTCACACAACCCTTTGATTCAAGGAAAAATTCGGGGATGTTTATTGGTAAAGGGACTTTCCTCACCTGGACTCCTTATGCTAATGAAATCACAGATTTGGACTGACCTCACACATTTCCTGCCCAAATAAGAAAAGCAGTAAAAAGTAGATTTATTAAATTATACTTTAAAATAGTGATTTTTTTCCCTGAGGCAATTGGGGTTAAGTGACTTGTCCAGGGTCACACAGCTAGGAAGTGTTAAGTGTCTGAGGCCAGATTTGAACTGGTTCTTCTGACTGTAGGGCCAGCACTCTATCCACTGTGCCATCTAGCTGCCCCAATAATGATTTGTTTTGATGCTGTGATGATAGCCTAAATCATCTCCATGTTATGACATAATGCAGTCAGATCTGCCTTTTTGCAAAGAAATAAAATGATCTGGTCAGGATTAAGGAGAAAGACCTAAATTCTGAGTCTAGGCAGAAATGACTGAATATTTCCTGCTTGGGGCTCCAAAAAATTGTAGGATCACAAAGTTTGGTGTTATAAGCAATGTCTATTCTTCTTTTACTAGTATGACTTATTTTATTTTTTTTGTTATTATTTTTTTATTTAATAGCCTTTTATTTACAGGTTATATGTATGGGTAACTTTACAGCACTAACAATTGCCAAACCTCTTGTTCCAATTTTTCCCCTCTTTCCCCCACCCCCTCCCCCAGATGGCAGGATGACCAGTAGATGTTAAATGTATTAATATATAAATTAGATACACAATAAGTATACATGACCAAACTATTATTTTGCTGTACAAAAAGAATCAGACTCTGAAATATTGTACAATTAGCTTGTGAAGGAAATCCAAAATGCAGGTGGGCAAAAATATGGGGATTAGGAATTCAACGTAATGGTTCTTAGTCATCTCCCAGAGTTCTTTCTCTGGGCGTAGCTGGTTCAGTTCATTACTGCTCCATTGGAAATGATTTGGTTGATCACATTACTGAGGATGGCCTGGTCCATCAGAACTGGTCATCATATAGTATTGTTGTTGAAGTATATAATGATCTCTTGGCCCTGCTTGTTTCCCTCAGCATCAGTTCATGTAAATTTCTCCAGGCCTTTCTGAAATCTTCCTGTTGGTCATTTCTTACAGAACAATAATATTCCATGATATTCATATACCACAATTTATTCAGCCATTCTCCAACTGATGGGCATCCACTTATTTTCCAGTTTCTAGCCACTACAAAGAGGGCTGCCACAAATATACGTGCACTGTATGACTTATTTTAATTGCTTTTTCTCTTCTTTCTAACTGCAGTACTGGGCTCTACCTTTTTTCCTCCTCTGATCTCCTCATATTATTTTTTAAAATTTTTAAAAAATTTTTAATAGCTTTTTATTTACAAGTTATATGCATGGGTAACTTTACAGCATTGACAATTGCCAAACCTCTTGTTCCAACTTTTCTCCTCCTTCCCCCCACTACCTCCCCCCGATGGTAGGTTGACCAATATATGTTAAATATATTAAAGTATAAATTAAATACAAAATAAGTATACATGTCCAAAACGTTATTTTGCTGTAGAAAAAGAATCGGACTCTGAAATAGTGTATAATTAGCCTGTGAAGGAAATTAAAAATGCAGGTGGGCAAAAATAGAGGGATTGGGAATTCAGTGCAATCGTTCTTAGTCATCTCCCAGAGTTCTTTCTCTGGGCGTAGCTGGTTCAGTTCATTACTGCTCCATTGGAACTGATTTGGTTGATCTCATTGCTGAGGATGGCCAGGTCCATCAGAATTGATCATCATATAGTATTGTTGTTGAAGTATATAATGATCTCCTGGTCCTGCTCATTTCGTTCAGCATCAGTTCGTGTAAGTCTCTCCAGGTCTTTCTGAAATCATCCTGCTGGTCATTTCTTATAGAACAATAATAGTCCCTAATATTCATATACCACATCCTCATATTATTTCTAAGACACCTGTTTAACTTCCTCGCAAGTGAAACATATTGCCTCCTATGGATTATGGTGAGAAGATAAGTAAAGAGTTTCCTTAATGATTATACCAGTAAGGGCCAGAGAAGACATGAGTAATGATGTGAGATCAAAACTTCTTTTCCTTGTTTTTCCTCCTAAAAATTCTGATATCCTTTTAAAAAAATTCTCTCAGAAAGGTTTCTAATTTGTATTACTGCCCTTTGGAAATGTGATAGCACTACCAAAAACTTTAGCTTGCTCTGTTGTTCTTAAGCATCACCTGAGAAACTAAATTTGGATTATGTATATCTGAAGCTTTCTATGATCTCAACTCCCTACCTGTAAACATTGAAGTATAGGGGAGTTATCTTCTTTTCTATGTGTGTGTGTGTGTGTGTGTGTGTGTGTGTGTGCGCGCATTTATTTATGTAAAACTAAATAAAAAATAGGAAAAAAGAATAGAAAAAGAAAGACAGAAAAGGAAAAAAAAAAACATTTTCAGGTGTCCAGCAGAATACCAGGGAGGAGTCAAAATATGTAGCAATAAATCTCCATTTCAAGAAAGTTTATATAATAATAGAAAAGATTATATTTATAACTATCCTTTGCTTCCTTATAGGTTATTCTTTTATTCTTTGCTGGGCACTTTTTATTTTATTCTTTTTCCTCTTTTCATTTCCCTACTTCTCTCAAGCAGTATATACTTAATCATAGATATAAACACACAATACACATACATTTATTGCCACACAGACACACAAATACATATATCTATGTATAAATATATCTATATGTGTATGTATATATATATATATCCATATCCATACACACATACATAGATATACATATATATATGTATCCATATATATATATGCATATACATATATATATGGATACATATATATATATATATCCATATCCATACACACATACATAGATATGCATCGAAAACAGTATTAATATGCCTGACATATAATGTAGATTTCTCTCTTAATTGAATCTTTAAGTTTAGCTTTGAGATAAATGATTTCTAGCCCTACTTTTATTTTTCTAATAAATTCTACTTCTGATCCTTGTTATAGTGTTTGTATATATCTCTTTATTTCCATCCTGCTTACTCTTCTACTTTAATTCTACTCCTTAACTTGCCTTGCTATTACTTAATCTTCCCCTACACATGGATCCCTATCTTGTCTTCTTCTCCCACCCTTTCCTACCCTCTTTATCCCATTCCCGTTAAACTAAACACCTTTTTGTTCCTCCCCTTATCCTATACCACTCTCCCACTTTATTCCTTTCTCATGAATCTACTACATACCTTGTCTCATTGCCATAAATCTACATGCCCTTCCATAACCCAGTTTATTCTATTCCCTTCCCTCTTATTTCTTTATAGATTTTGAAGGGTGCTATACTCTTCATGGTGTACTTGTGTGTATATGTGTATATGCATAGTTCCCTATTTAACCCATTCCTGATGTGAATAGGTTTTCAGAGCTACCAGCCCTCCTCCCTCCTCCTCCCCAATGTCTCTGTGTCAATTCTTCCTCTGTACCTCATTCTTCTAGCATAATTATTATTTTTACTTGTTTTTAGGGAGTTTTGCTTTTTAGTGTCAGATAATAGTTGTGCCCCAGTCTTTCCTATGAGCTATCGAATTACTGATGTCAATCTTAAACACATGGTATGCATTTCCACGTTAAAAAAAAACTATAAACAATCTGTCCTTGTTGAATCCCTTGAAATTAATCTTTGCTATTGCTCTTATATGTTAAATTTTCTTTTAAATTTGTTTTTGGTTGAGCAAAGTCCTGAAAATCTGCAAGTTTTTTCAATGTCCTTTTTTCTCTTTCAGAATTATGGTTAATTTGGCTGGACATATTTTTTGTAATAGGCCTAGTTCTTTTGATTATTGGTATATATTATTCTAGAACTTGTGGTCTTTTATTATAATTGCTGAAAAATCCTGTAGAATTGTAATTGTGGTTCCAGCATATTGGAATTTTTTTGGTGAGGCATTTGGGGTTAAATGACTTGTCTGGGGTCACACAAATAGTAATTGTTAAGTATCTGAGGTCTGGTCCTCCTGACTCCAGGATGGGTGTGAATTTATTTTTTAATTTCTTGTAGGATTTTCTCTTTCATCTGGGTTTTTTTAAATTTGGCAGTAATATTCCTGTGAATTTTCCATGTAGTATCTCTTTGAGGTGATGACTGGTGGATTTTTTCTATTTCTACTGTCCTCTTGTGTTCTATCACTTCACAATAATTTTTTGGATTATTTCTTGCATTATTGTGTCAAGGTTCTTTTTTGGTCACAGTTTTCAGGTAGTCCAAAAGTATTTTTCTTCTTGATATGTTCTCCAGATTTGTTGTTTTTCTTATGTTTCATATTCTGTTGCATTTTTCATATTCAATTATTTCTTGGCCTCTTATAGCTTCACTAGCTTCCCATCATCATACAATCTTCTTGTTGCTTTGTACAATGATCTCCTGATCCTGCTCATTTCCCTCAGCATCAGTTCATGTCAGTCTCTCCAGGCCTTTCTGAAATAAATCATCCTGCTGGTCATTTCTTACAGAACAATAAATAATATTCCATACTATTCATATACCACAATTTACCCAACCATTCTCCAGCTGATGGGTAGTCACTCAGTTTTCATAAACCATCTCTACTTAATTTTTTATGATCTATTTGTTTAGCCAACTTACCAAAAACAGTAATCAAGTTGGTTGGCATAATCTGTTCTTCCTAAAGCCATCCTGGCCTTTTGTAGTCTTTATTAACTTCTTTCAAAAAGTCACTGTCCCACTAGCACTGTGTGCTAAAATTTGCTAGGAATTGACTTCTGTATGCAACCTCCATTTTCTTCACTTTTTAAAAAAATCTGAACATGTGCCTTCTGAAGTTCCCTGGACTCTTTCAGAGATCAGGGACAGTATCTCAACAATCTCCCCCCTTATTTTTCTTCAATACCCTAGGATGTAGTTTTTCTGGGACAGGAGCCTTTTCATTCATCAAGGGCAGCTAAATGTTCTCTTATCATCTTCTGACTTTACTTGGGCATTGACTCTGTTAGCCATTTTGGTTTTTGTGTTTCCAGTCTAAAGGACATTTTCATTGGCAGAAAAAACAGAAGCAAAGTTTTCTCTGAATTTTGAAAAAGAATTGAAGGGATTCTTTCTATCATTAGTTATGATCTTCACCACCTAGAGCAGTAGTCCAAGATTTAATTTGATCCTTTTTTTCCCAATATAGCTCTAAAGTAAAAAATATTTTCATTGTTGTGGTCCTTAGATTGTTCACCAATTTCAATTTATTCTGAGCTTTAGTACTCCTGACAGTGCTTACAGAACAAAATCAAACCAAAAAATGAACACAACATGATCCATTGAAGTCATCGCAAAGTTCTCCCTATTCTTTCTATTTGCTAGAAATAAAATCTTCATTCGCTGTAATTCTTGCTGATAGTAACCTCTGGAGGAGTACAGAGACAAGAAGGGAGTTGTCCTCCTCCTTACCCCCTTAACACTTTGCTAGTTGTACCCAATTTTCTTCTCTTTCTTTTCCTCTTAAACTCTCACCTTGTTTTACTAACTTCTCTTCTTTCTCTTCAAGTTCTCCTTCAGCTTAAATCCTTTTTTCCTTCCACTTTTCCTTTTTTTCTTAATAAATACTTGTTGAATTAAATTTACCTTTCCTTTTCCTCCAGTGCTCCCCAAATTTCCTTTCCCAAATTGAATCTTGGACTGCCTTTGTAATTCCAAGCTTTCTAAGTCACTTTCGGAATTCTCCCTCTTCCTTCAGCTTACATCTTTTTCTTGCTACTTCTTTATTTGATATGAAATGAGACTGGAAAGATAATGTATCATATTATAGAGAACCTTGAATGTCAATCTAATAACTGTATTCTTTATTTGGTGGATAATTATACCTGATAACTATCACCATTCTATTTAAAGTACTTAGTTTACTCATTACATGTTAATCACCAAATCCAGTGGCCTTTTGTCAGCCCTTCCTGATCTCTCTCCAGCTTTTGACATCCTTGAGCACCTTCTACTGGATACTCTGTTGAGTTATCAGTCTCTTGACCCTCCTCTTTAACTTTCTGATCACTCATTCACTGGAACCTCATCTTTTTCCCATCTCTTTTATGTCAATGTTGCTCAAATGTTTTGGTCGTTTTCTTTTTTCGTTCTATACTCTTTCCCTTGGAAACCTCATTCACTTACAGAGCTTTCATTACTGTCTTTGTTCAGATGATTCCTAAACCTTTCTTTTCAGCCTTTTTGAGCATCACAATCCCATCCCATCTGCCTACAAGAATCCTCCCTTGGATGTCTGGCAGACACCTCAAGCTTAGTATGTCAGAAAATGAACCCCCTAAACCTATTCTTCCTTTTGCCTTTGATAATTCCGTGTGTCACACAAGCCCTTTACCTGTCTCTCATCTCTGTCTCCTTGCTGATTAGACCTCCACAATGTCTCTCGTATCCATCCTTTCCTCTCTATTTCCATGCCACCACTCTCCTCAGGCTCTCATTGCCAGCTGCCTGTATAATTGAAATGCTTGAATAGATCTCCCTGTTTGCAGTCACTTTTTGTTCTAATCCATTCTTTGCATTGCTGCCAGCCACTTTGCCAATCTAGCCTTATCTGATTCACTCCTCTCCACATTCCACTGCAGGAAAATGGACATCTTCTGCTCTCTGGTCATGTACCATGCCTTTGGCCACACTACTCTCTTTTCCTCCCTTTTTCTTTTCACTTGTTGATATCTTCTTACCTGCGCTTTGAAGCTCAACTGAAATGTTACCTCCTCCCAAAAGTCTTCCATGAGTCTTTCCAGGTATAATAACCTTTCCCGTTGGATTTTACTTATCACGTGGTTTTGGCTCTTTCTTGATGTACTTATTAAACTGTTAGGATCCTGAATTTCATAGGGTCTGAGATGTAGAGCTGGAAAGGATTTTAGAGTCCATCTAGAGCCACTCTCTTCATTTTAAAGTTGAGGAAACAACTGAAGCTCAAAGGGTTCTCTGGCTTGCACAAGGTCACACAAGTAGTAAGTAGCAGAAATGAGATTTGGATCCAGTTACTGTTACGTCAGTGGAAAAAGTATTTTTCTTTATCGTCTCTTTTTATTGTGCATGATTCTGTCAGTATAGGCAGCTCCCTGTTAGGTAACTCCTTACCTAAGTATATCCACAATGAATTTGAACTGTATAGTCTTAGAGTTGCTTGAGCCCCTGTGAGATTAAGTGCCTTACACAAGGTCAATATGTGTCAGAGACAGGGCTTGAACCTTGATCTTTTTGACTATGATGCTGACCCAGTCTCTGTTCACTACACCAGGAGACTGCTGTGCCATCATATTGTGGCTAGCAGCATTTAAGCATGGGGCCTGAGCTAGACTTAAATGTAATCAGTGTATATTTAATGAAAGAGATAAAAATTTACTAAAACATAGATAATATTAATATGTGATTTCTAAATCAATATGCAGTCCATAGATATGTATAGTTTAGCGGGCCTCATTGCTGTTTGATTTTTAACACCACTGACTTACATCATGTTGCCCCTCAGAGAAAATAAAAGTGGAAGGAATGGATCACTTGGAAGGAAGGGGGCACCAAGAACAAACTTTACCTACATTCAGCCCATAAAATGGGCATAATAATACATGTATTTTGACTCTCACACAATAAAACGATTGTTTACTATTTAAATTGCAAAGCTTAAAGGAACTATGACCTAATGACATTTAATGGACAATTCTGCCAGGGGACAGTCCTGAGAATGGTTTACACCAAGTAATTTGCTCTAACACAGGAAGGAGCAACTCTTCCTCCCCCTGTGAGCAAGCACCACTTAAAGGAAACGGGCAAAGTCTGACATAATCTTCAGACCGTCTCAGATCTATTACTCATGTTCCAAAATCTTCCACAAAAGACATCTCAGGCAGAGCTGATGGGAGGAGCAGATGGCTCTGGCATGTGCCACAGCTCCAAGCCTGAGACCATTCATCATTTTCCTGCTGACTGTTGGCAGCTCTTACAAGTTGGAAAGGGAAATGCAATGAGTAACCCCGAGAAGGCAAACAGGGATGAGTGGAGGGGGAATCAGATAGGACGGATGAGCATTCTGAGCTTGGGAAACTTTTCTCTCTTCCTGTGTGAAGAAGAGGGCAAAGACTCCACTGATGTTTGTCTTGTTTCATATGGAAAGCTAGGAATATTCTCAGAAATACCAAGTAACCCCTTTATGGCTTGGCTTCCTGGTAGAAAGAGGCTAGGATAGAAGATTATTTATGCAGTAGGTCTAAAGAGAACTGGATTAGGATACAGCTGTTGATATTATGAAATGGAAAAAAAACTTCAATAGACTGTAGCTATTTAAAATTATTAAGGATATGCCTCTGAGGTAAAATGATCAAACCAGGTTCTATCCTTCAGATTCAAAGGTCCCTGGTGAATATCTCTTAAAATCAAATTTTCTTTTCAGTCAGAAAAATCCACTTTTTCTGTCTCTTTCTTCATTTCTTCCTCCTTGTCTTCTGCTAGGAAAGAAAAAGAAAACTCCTACTATAAGTATATTTAGTTAAGCAAAACAAATTTCCACATTGACTTAGTTCTGAAAATGTATCTGTATCATCTTGCACTGTGAGTGCTTCATCTCTCTATCATGAGCTAAGTAGCTTTACAATATTGTTGTTTTTGTTTTGTTTTCCTGGTTCTGCTTCCATCAACAGCATCAATTCAGATAAACCTTTTCATGTTTCTCTAAAATTATGCCCTTCACCATTCTTATAGCACAATAATATCCTATTAAATTTATCTACTATAACTTGTTGTTCAGTACTTCCCCAATTGCTGGGTTATCTCCTCAGTTTCCAATTCTTTGTTGCAACAAGTAGAGATATAAATATTTTTTATATCATTAAGATTTGTTTTACTTAGGATTAATCTTTCTTTTAATATACTCTTCCTATAATTCTTACTACTTTCTTTTCCCCTTCCCATAATTTCCTGCTGAGTAGAACTTATTTCTATAGCTAACTCTGTGTGTGTATATATGAATGTATGTGCATGTATTTTCCCTTCTTTTGGCTATTTTAGATAAGAGTGAAGTTCAAGTGTCAGCTGCTCTCCCCACCCCTTCTTCCCTGTTTATATAGATGTCTACTTGTACACTCTGATTATGTGAAATTATTTCCCTGACCTTTCTTTCATTTCCTTTCTTATATATTCAGCTTCCTTTCCCATTCCATTCTTCTTTTAAGATCATCAAGATATAACAGAACCACCCCCAGATTTTCTAATTAGGCTCTGTGATCCCTGATGATAATAAGGCACAAAGGGAACACATGCATCACATATCAGAACACAAGTCTTTTATCCTTGTTTAAATCTTCATCATTGTTCATTTGCATTTACCTTTTTAATGTATCTCTATATTACTGTGTTCAAAGAGTCTATACAGCTCTGGTGTTTTCAAATACAATGCTTGGAACTCCTCTTTTTATTTAAAAGAAAAATTTTCCTTCTTTAACATTATGGACTTACTCTTGCTGAATAAGTTGTTTTTGGCTCTAAGTACATATTCTTTGCCTTCTGAGATATTGTATTCCAAGATCACTATTACTTTATGGTGGTGATTATTAAATCATGTGTGATTCTGGCTGTGGCTTCTCAGTACTGTACTTGAATTCTTTGTGACTGTTGGATTGTTCTTTTCTTTGATTTGGAAGCTCTGGATTTTGATTATGTATTCCTGGGAGTTTTCATTTTGGGGTTTCTTTCAAGAGATGATTAAGAGATTATTTCCATTTTCCCTTGGCCCTCTGGTTGTAGGACAACTGGGCAGTTTTGGTATTTCTTGGAATACTATGTCTAGACTCTTTTTCTGGGTGTGGCTTTCAAGTAGTCCAATCATTTTAAAATGTTCTCTCCTTGATTTGTTTTCCAGATCCGTTATTTTTTTCTATGAGAGATTTCTTATTTTCTTCTTTTTATCCTTTCTCCTGTTGATTTTGTTTAAATACATCTCATTGTGTCATGAAGTCAGCAACTTCTACTTGGTCCATTCTGATTTTTCAGGAGTTCTCTCTTTGATTGTAGTTTTATATATCTTGTTCTAAGCTATTAATTCTCCTTATTTCCATACTTTTTTCCTTTTCTCAAATTTTTCCCTCTACTGCTCTCATTTTTTAAAATAAAATTTTAGCTCTCTTTTAAACTCTTGTAGTTAGATTTGTATCCAGGCTATGTTTTTGTTTGAGACTTGGCTTGCAGATATTTTTGAGTTGTCATCTTCTTCTGGATTTGTGTCTTGGACTTCTCTGTTACCATAATATCTCTTTATCATGAGATGCTTTTTTTTTTTTAATTCACTTTGGACTTTGTTGGGGCTGGGCTCTTTGTGTTTCTGGGAGGAATGTTTCACTTGAACATTTGTCCTCTTTCAGCACTTCCTGCTTTTAGTACTTCTAAGGTGATATGATCTGGGGCGGTCTGTTCACTGAATTCCTGGTCTGAGTTCTGCAAGTTTCTGATTCAGATTTGGGTCTGTTGGCTTGCCTCCATTTGGGAATTTCAATAGAATGTTACAGGACTTGACCATTAGTAGGTTCAGATCAAATGAATGATAGGCTCCCCTTTGGTGTAGGACTCTTGCCCTGGTTTTTCTAATGCAGAGTTCAGCCTGAACTGGAGATAGGATCAATTTCCTATTGCTCCTGGCATTATAACCTTACAGCTACTATTTGCTTTCAAACTTTTTTATTGCTCATTTCTCAGCCAGGAACTGTTAATATGACTGTTCCTCTTCAGTAATCCTAGGTGCAGGGTTCACCACATCGCTATACATGCCGTACATTCCTGATCAGACTTTGTCCTCAGTATCCACAGACTTCTTTGACAATAACCCTAAGCTGACTTTCCTAGAAAAATGACTCTTATTTTTTTCCTTGAATTTCCCAATCAGAATTTGATCTGGTATATTTTCTAGGTCTTTGTAGAGGAAGTTTTATTAGGGAGATAGGCTTTGCTTCTTCCTGCTACTTGACGATCATGTCCTCTTTGGTTTTCGATTTCCTCCTTGCTTGGTAGGTAATCTAGAGTTAGTGACCCCAGAATACAATTCCTGATCTCAGTCCCTGGGGTGCTGGAATTCTATGTATGGTGAACTAGTTGGATCCTGGTTACAGTGTTCACTGAACTCTGTCTCCCTAAGCTAACCTAGGGTTGGAAAAATGACTCACTGATATATATATATATATATATATATATATATATATATATATATATTTGTATTTCTCCATCAAGATTTGGTCTGGTGTATTGAATATATGTTTGGAATTTGGAGTGGGAAGGAATTGAGAATTGGAGTGGAATTTGGAATTGGGAGTGAGTAAGGGAAAGCTCATTGTACTTTTCCTCCTCTATTTTTCTTAATGCATTTCAATGTAACCAATGAGCAGAGCTGCTTTCTTTCTCTGAGAGGTAGCCATGGTATTAGTCTCTCAGTGTTGTTCACCAGAGTGATCACCTCAGAGCCTGGTTTAAGGCTGCCCTGAATCTTACAAATATAAAATGCCATAGATTTGGAGTTGGAAAGGAGTTTTGGTGCCATTTAGTCCAACCACTTCTGAGATGGTTGAGGAAATAAGGCCAAGATGGGTAAAATGACTGTACAGTGACAGGAGCAGGATTCAGTTTTGGTCATCTGACTTCAACTCTAGTGTTCTTTTTTAATTTTTATTTTTATATCTTTTTATTTACAAAACATATACATGGGTAATTTTTCAACACTGACCCTTGGAAAACCTTCCGTTCCAACTTTTCCCCTCCTTCCTCCCCCTCCCCTAGATGGCAGGTAGACCCATACATGTTAAATATGTTAAATCCAATGTATGTATACATATTTATACAGTTATCTTGTTGCATGAGAAAAATTGAATCTAGAAAGGAAAAAAAAACCTGAGAAGGGAAACAAAAATGCAAGCAAACAATAACAGAGAGACTGAAAATGCTATGGTGTGATCCACACTCAGTTTCCACAGTCCTCTCTCTGGGTGTAGATGGCTCTCTTCATCACAAGATTATTGAAACTGATCTGCATCATCTCATTGTTGGAAAGAGCCACGAGCATCCGAAATTGATCATCATATTATCTTCTTGTTGCCGTGTATAATGATCTGGTCCAGCTCATTTCTCTCAGCATCAGTTCATGTAAGTCTCTCCAGATCTTTCTGAAATCATCCTGCTGGTCATTTCTTAGAACAATAATATTCCATAATATTCATATAACACAGTTTATTCAGCCATTCTCCAACTGATGGGTATCCACTTGGTTTCCAGTTTCTGGCCACTACAAAAAGGGCTGCCACAAACATTTGTGCACATACAGGTCCCTTTCCCTTCTTTATAATCTCTTTGGGATATAATCCCAGTAGTAACACTGCTGGATCAAAGGGTATGCACAGTTTGATAACTTTTTGAGCATAGTTCCAAATTGTTCTCCAGATCTGTTCACAGTTCTACCACCAATGCATCAGTGTCCCAGTTTTCCTGCATCCCCTTCAACATTCATTATCTTTTCCTGTCATTCTAGCCAATCTGACAGGTGTGTAGCAGTATCTCAGAGTTGTCTTAATTTGTGTTTCTCTGATCAATGGTGATTTGGAGCATCTTTTCATGACTAGAAATGGTTTCAATTTCTTCATCAGAGAATTGCCTGTTCATATCCTTTGACCATTTATCAATTGAAGAATGGTTTGATTTCTTATAAATTAGAGTCAATTCTCTATATATTTTGGAAATGAGGCTTTTATCAGAACCTTTGAATGTAAAAATGTTTTCCCAGGTTATTGCTTCCCTTCTAATCTTATCTGCATTAGTTTTGTTTGTACAAAACTTTTTAACTTAATAAAATCAATAATATAATCAAAATGATCTATTTTGTGATCAATAATGATCTTCAGTTCTTCTTCAGTCACAAATTTCTTACTCCTCCACAGGTTTGAGAGGTAAACTATCCTATGTTCTTTTAATTTATTTATAATCTCATTCTTTATGTCTAGGTCACAAACCCATTTTGATCTTATCTTGGTGTATGTTGTTAAGTGTGGGTCAATGCTTAGTTTCTGACAAACTAGTTTCCAATTTTCCCAGCAGTTTTTGTCAAACAGTGAATTCTTATACCAAAAACTGGGGTCTTTGGGTTTGTCAAACACGAGATTATTAAAGTTGGCTATTTTTCCTGTGATCCTAACCTATTCCACTGATCAACTAGTCTATTTCTTAGCAAATACCAAATGATTTTGATGACCACTGCTTTATAGTATAGTTTTAGATCAACTCCAGTCTTCTTTAAAACACAAGAGGACACACAAAATGATTGGTCTGGTCCTGCCAAGGTAACTGCAGGCAACAGCAACCTCCTATTGCTTGAGTTTTTAAGTTCATAATTTTGTATGGACCACGATTGATGTTATAAATATCCAAATGGTCCTTGGCAGAAAAAAGGTTCCCCACCCCTGTGCTGCACCATGATCTCTCCACTATAGCTAATGACGCAGATTCTTTCAGACCTTTCATTCTCACCGTAGTTGATGTCTGTGTAACTAGTGCCTTGTGATCTGAGTCAAGGCAATAGGATGAATGATCTATGGAAAGATTTTGAGAAAGCATATGACCACTTTACAGATGATGAAACTGAGGCCCAGAAAAGTTATGTGACCTGTTTAAGGTCATGCAGATAGTAAATAATACAAGTGGGAGTCAAATTCTGGTCCTTTGATCCTTTGTTCAGTCTTTTCCCCAATATATATGATACCTTTAAATCCTGAGGTCTCGCCATCTGATTGCTATTGTCCTAACTTGTTGCTTGAGGCCTATGTTGACCTGGTGTCATTTGCCTTATCTAAAGTGATGCAGATATAGATATTTCTACTCTGTAGGAATAGCAAGTAGTCCAGCCCATAGCTAGACTATCTAGGATGTGGAGAAGCATTAGATGCAAAGAAACTAAAAAGTTAGGAAGCAGTTGGGTTATGATGGACTTTAAAAGTTGAAAATATGATTTTATATTTGATCCTGGATGTCATAGAGAGCCATTGGAATTTATTGACTAGGAGGGTGGCATGCTCAGATACATGTTTTAGGAAGCTCAGTTTGATAGCTGATGAAAAGATGAATGGTTTGAAGTAAGATAGAAACCTGAGTCAAGGAGATTGATCCATATGGAACTGCAGCAGTCCAGCCAGGAGATGAAGAGAGCCCGCATCAAGCTGGTGTCAGAGGAGGAGAGGAGGCTTTCAGAAGCAATTAGATGATGCTGCAATGGATACAATGCTTGATCTTGAGTCAGGAAGACCTGAGTTCAAATTTGACTTCTATCATTAACTTGCCATGTGACCCTGAGTAAATTATTCTTTTCTCAACTATCAAAAATGGGGGCAATAGTAGCATCTACTTCATAGGGTTGTTGTATCAAATGAAATAATACTTGTGAAGTGCTGATTGACAATTAATACTTGTTCCCTTTGTTTCCTTCCCTATCCTCTCGCCTTATAAGAGAAACATAAAGGTAAAGGCAACAGGACTTGATCACTGGTTGAATGTGGGTGATGAGGGATAAGGAAAAAGTGAGTAATGGGGAGAATGGTGGTACCCTCAGTGGAATTAAGAAAAGAAGTTACAAAGCAAGGAGTTTTTTGGGGGAGAAAGTACTGAGTTCAGTTTTGAATACGTTAAATCTGAAATGACTGGAGACCATTCAGTCTGAGATTTCTAAAAGGCAGCTAGAGATGTGATATTAGATGTCTGGGAGGTCTAGATGAATCCACTTGGTATCACTTGTGCCAGTCTGGGATCCATGGAAAGGAAACAGCTCCTGTATTCAATTAAGGCCTTAATTCTGGAAATTCACATTCAAGGAGGGCATCATTATGCTCAGAGGATCAGAGGGTTTTGTCACCCAAAAGTATTATCTTAAAATAAAGAGAAGAATTGTAATGTGTTTTGAGGCCTCATTCTTTGAGCTTTAAGGCCTCTGTCCATTTATTCTTTAGCTTCCTTGAATTTTCTTCAAAAGAATAAAATAGTGAAGCATTCTCCTTCTGCACTGCCTCTTCACTGAGCACAATGAAATCAGAGATCCCCAAAGAAATCTTATTAAGAAGGATCTGAAAAGCGTCTCTCATTACCTAGAGAAGACATTATATTGGCTTAGCTTATCCATGATTTACAGACATATCTAGTGAATTCCCTTTTTCAACTTTTAAAATGTTCTTCTATTCTAAAAGTCTTTGTATACAAGGCCTTGGGTTAAAAGAAAGTTTATAGCCACTAAACTAAGATGGGTCAAGGCAGGAAAGTTATATGACAAATGAAATAAGATATTTAGCACTTGATAACTATGGCAGGTTTAGACTACATAAATGTTTCTAAGTTAATCAGTCCCTGAATGCTCTAGAAGAAAACACCATGAATTTGCTTCTACTACAGTATACTTTATATCTGGAACCCATTGATAGAGGTATAACATTTGGAAAGGGCAGCAGACAAGCAGTTAGAAGACCTGGGATATTGTCCCAGCTCTGCCAATGACCAGCTGTGTGATGTTTGGCAAGTCACATAGGTATGAAGTCATTTCTTGCCTCCATGCCTTTGCAAAACCATTTCACTGTGCCTGGAATTCACCGCTTTCTTATATGTGGCTTAGGGAATGAATTCCTGATTTCATTCAAGGCCCAGCTCTGCTACCAACTCATACAGGAAGCTCAGTCTGATTTCTCTATTTTGCCCTCTTCCCAGAAGTTACTAGATATGTATTTTGCCCTTTATGTCCTTGGTGCATTTTTTTTCTTCCAGTAGCATATGAGCTCTACGATGACAAGGGACTATTTTGTTTTTTGTTTTTGTATCAGCAATGAATTCCTTCAATGCCTATTTTACCTTGTGATTCTATTATATCTGGGCAGTTCTCTTTGATGATTTCCTGTAAAAATAGTGTCTAGGCTCTTTTTTTCATCATAATTTTCAGGATGTCCAATAATCCTCAGATTATCTTTCTTAGATCTATTTTCCAGGTCTGTTATTTTTCCAAATTGATATTTAACATTTTTTTCTATTTTTTCTTTTTGTTTTTGGTTTTGCTTGACTGATTCTTGATGTCTCAATGAATCATTCATTTCTGTTTGTTCAGTTCTGATTTTTAATGAGTTATTTTCTTCATTAGCTTTTAAAAACTTCTTTTGGTATATGTCCAGTTGAGTTTTTTATTGAGTTGTTTTGCTCTTTGGAATTTTTTCCCATTTCACTATTTTTTTTTTAACTGAGTTATTTTCTTTTTCCAATTCGCAAATCCTACTTTCCTGGGAGTTCTTTATCTTTTCCAGTTGAGAAATTCTGTTTCCCTGGGAGTTCTTTACCTTTTCCAATTCACATTTCAGGAAGTTGTTTTCTTTTTTGACTTTATCAAATTTTTCTTTTAGTAAATTATATGCCTTTTCTGTACTCTCTTGCAGAGCCTCTGTCTCTTTTCCCCATTTTTCTTCTAGCTCTCTTTTAAGAGCTTTTATAATTTCTCTTAGGAGAGCTTTGCATGATGGGGACCAGTTACATCCTCCTTTGGGGTTTTGTCTAGAGACTGTCTGCTATTAGTCTCTTCGGGTTTGGAAACTTGCTCTCTTTCTGTATAGAAGCTATCAATAGTTAGAGCTAGCTTGGCTTTTTTACTCATTTTTTAAAAGCCCTTAGGGTCTGCCTTTAGGGCAAGGAGATTACCAGCTTCCTCTACAGACAGGGATAGATAGATGGACAGCAGCTGGCCTGCAAACTGACTGCAAAGAGTGGCCGACTGCAAAAGTGACCTGGGAAGAGCCATGCAGTGGAAGTGTCTGTACCCTGTGAAGCACAGCAATGCCGCAGAAGTTCCACTGCCCCGGGCATTGCCCCGCTGCTGTGCAGAAGTGTGGCTGCCCTGGGCAAAAGCCCTGAGCTGCAGAATGCAGCTGCACAGCTGTGCTGTGGTGTGTGCTGAGTCACTTCTGGTGCTGCGTGGGTGTGGCCAGGTCCTGTTAAATTCTGGCGTTTTTTGGAGTACCCTCTACTTTTGGCGTTTGTGTAACTTCTCTGCTGATCTACTGCTTTGCAACCAAAGCAGAGCAGCCAACCTGAGGTAGAGTCCTTCCTGCTAATTCTCCACCCAAAGAGATGGCCCCCACCCTGTCTGCTCAGTGTGCTAGCCTCTGTGTTCTGCCTCCCTGCTTGTGCTGGCCTCCTCCCACCCTATCAGAACATACATTTTCTGGTGATCTTCCAGATTATCTTTGGCTGGTAATTTGTTGTATTCTCAGTATTTGTAGATTTTACCAGTCAAGCACTAGTTCTGAAGCTGAATTTGGTAATTAGTAGTGAGGGTAGAAGGGGAGCTTAGAATGGCACATGTGTCTTCTCCGCCATCTTGGCTCTGCCCCCCATCTGGATTCTTTAATTGAGCTCTAGCATGTCTAGAATGTACTCCCTTCCCATTTTTATCTCATGGAATCCCGAGGTTACCTCAAAATACAGCTCAAGAGCCAACCTGTATAAGACCTTTGCTGACTCTCCCCTCAATAATCGTGGCTCTTATTTAATACAATGTTCACCTGATTAAAATTATGTACATAGAAGTAGATCACTGGGAAAAGACAGACCAAAATACAGTAAAAGCACATATAGAGGAAGACACTCAGGATGGTCAGGGAATGTGAAACAATTCATATGAGATTAAAGGACTGACAAAGGTATGACTAGGATAGCATGACAACTGTCTTTAAGCATTTGATGGTCCATAATGTAGAAAAGGGATCAGACTTGCTTTGCTTAGTTATAAAAGGTAGCATCCTGATTCTAGTCAATCAGCTCTAGATTATCTCATTTGATAATTTCACCAGCTCCCATGGGCTCAGGTTATCACATTTTGTGCAGATGTTTCTAAGGTCTAGATATCTAGGCCTAATCTCTCTCTTGAATTCCAGTCCCATATTGTCAATTTTGCTTTTTAGCTATTTCCAATTGGATGTCCTGTAAACATGTCAAACTAAAAATCTCCAAAACAGAACCCATTTTTCCTCCCCTCCCCTTTCCCCAATTTTCCTGTTACTGGCCACCTGTAACAGAAATGATAATACCAGTCTCCTATGCTTTCTTTTTCCTTCAATTCTACTTGTACTTATATACTTGTACTACCTATTCAAACTATTGTTTTCTTTTTACCTTCACATTATCTGTTGCAGGCATACCTCTTCTCTCCAGACTATATTCTGCCGTGTTCCCCGCATCCTCATGAATTTTGTGCATCCTTGGTCTGTTTTGATACCTGATCTCAGCTTTGGTTCTTCATCTCATTGTATTCCTGGGTATTCCAGTTAACCCTTTACTCCATGTTGGTATCCTCAGCAGTCATTCCTTGCTATCATTTTGTTTTTGTAATTCTTAGAATCTACAGTATATCCCTACCCACATTCTGAACCACTTAACCATCATAAAGCAAGGGCAGGCTTCCTTCATCCCTGGGCCAGCTTCTATGGCTCACGATTAACCCGTTTCCATTGTATGGTCATATGGTTTTATAAAAATTTGTTATTGACCTAGCTGGAATTGCTACTGAGAATCAGAATCTATCCAAAGTTTAGTAGTGAGTAGCTCCATTTCAAAGTGCAATCCAATGGACTCTGATGACTCCGGAAGAGAGGAGCGAGACTGATGACTGTCCAACTCTGCATCACTTTCATCCAGTTCACTCACAAGTCAAGACATCACCCTGTGATGTCACTGATCCTCTTCAAAAATGAAGGATAAATAATGACAACAAGCTCCTAAAAATGGCCAAAAAGTCAGTGAGGACAATTATTTCTGTGCATCTCATTAAAAGCAGATTTTTGCATATCTATGTTGGGGAAGTTAAGTAAGCACTATCGATTTAGCAATATTCTTTTGAAAATTTGAAATAATTTTTATATCATGCCCTCAACTTAAATGCAATGAGCTTGAAAATGGAGCTTGAATGGTTCAAATGAGGGTTTTTAAATCACTATTAAAGGAAATTCTAATGTGAACCTCAAATAAGAATTCTATTCTTCTTTCTGATTACATGGTTTTCCTTCCATGTGGAGGCTGGCTGAAGTAGCAGAGTTTTCAATTAGCACTTTTGACATATAATCTGGCATAAAATAATATTGAAAGTGGCCACGGGTTTAAGGAAATATGCTCATTATGGCTACAGTCCCAGATCTCAAGCCGAAGCTCTAGTGTTAGGGTCCCCGGGGCAAAATAGCATGTGAATGGAGCCCAAGGCTAACAAGTATCATTTTGTAATGGAGCCTGAGACTAACAAATATCATTCTGTAAAGCTTTGGGGCCCAGCATATGGTCTGGAATTTACGAATGGGTCTCACAAGCAGAATGTAATAAAGTGGCTACTTGGCCAACCAGCTTACCATATACACCCACGGACCAGTGGAGTCAGATGAATGAAACAGAAGGATTCTAAGTACTACTAACCATCAGTTCTTAATAGCACTAGGCCACTGGTCTCCAAACAGCTAGGGAGACCTAGCTGAATCTTGTTTTCTCTTTAGCATAGATCTCTAAGAAATGGTCTGAAATAAAAATATCTGGAGGACGTAACAAATAGCATTTTGTTAGGATTTTCTGCCTAAACTATTACCGCTGAGGTCTATTGTTAAGGGAATCAAAGAATTGCAGGTCCTCTGAGACCCTGCAGTCTGATATATATCTGAAGAAGAAATCCCTCTACCAACAAAACTGCCAGAGGGTCATCAAGCCTCTTGTTAAAGATCTCCAACAAATGAGAACCCATTGCTTACCTGAAGCAACTCATTCCACTCTGAGACAACTCTAAATGTTTGGAAATTTTCCCCTCACATTGATCCAAAGTGCCTCTCTTCAACTTCCAGTCTTTCTTTCTCTGCCTTCTGGGGCCAAGCAGAACAGTTTTCATCTACTTTCCACTTGCTAGCCCTTCAAATACCTGAAGACAGTTATCATGACACTGTCCTATGTCTATTCTTCATCAGGTCACACATTCACAGTTACTTTAAAAAATCTCCAAAAGTGCCTTCACTGTCCTAGTAACTCTTCTTTACAAGCACTCCAGTTTTTTAAAAAAATACTCTTCTCAAAAATATGGCCCCCTAAACTGAAGACAGTATCCTAGATGTTGTCTACCCAAGATAGAGCTTGGTAGCACTCTGGCCCCCCTATTCCTAGACTCTGGCAGCCCCTTTTGTTTTTGGGGCTGCCATTTTGCACACTCATCTGTTGACTTATATGGAACTTGTAGCTCACTAAAACCCAGGATTTAATAATAGGTTCTATTTGCCTAGAACTTTAAGGTTTACAAAGCCTTTTCCTTACAACAAACCTGTGAGGTGGGTAGTTCAAATATTACTTTCTCATTTTACAGATTAGTAAGTCGAAGGTGAAAGAGATAAAGCGACTTGTCCAGGATGAGGATAAAGGCTTAGACCTAGGCCTTGCAGTTGCATGCTTAATGCTCTTTTCAGCTCACTGGTCCTGAGTCTCTTCTCTAATAGTAATGTGATGGAGCAGTGGTTTTCAGAATATTCTGCAGTGCACTGATGGTCAGATCTCAGGTCATATGTATTTTGGGATTATGATGTCTGTACTTTAATATCTGGCCCATATTAGTAGTTTACTTCTGTGAATGTGTTTATATAAGTTACCAGTCAGGAAAGCAATAGTACAATGGAAAGATTGCTAAAGTTGTAGTCATAAGTTCCTAAGTTCATAGTCTAGAACTGAGGCTTACTAAAGCTAATCAAAATGTGGGCTGTGACTCCAGATGGGGTCGTATAACTGAACGTGAGGGGTCATGAAAAATTTGTCAGCAGTAAAAGGTATCCCATATTCTAGCAAGATTTAATTCTTTATGTTAAAATAAATGAGCACATCTATTCTCATTAGTATGCAAATTTGCTTTCACCCTTAATATATGGCAAAATTATACATATACCAAGGAATTGTTTTCACATAAATTTCTTTGTGATTTATTATGAATAAAGGTTTGCTTTGTATACTTATTTTGTATATCTGTATACCTGGAATCATATAAAAGTTTCTCCAGTGAAAAGGAGTCACAAGTGGAAAAAGTTCAAGAAGCCCTGACCTATGCGACCTTGAACAAATCACTTTCTTCTCAGGACCTCAGTTTCATCCTCTGTAAAATGAAAGAGTTGGGTTATGTGGTCTCTAAGGTCCCTTTTTTTTGTCTCCGTGGTGCTTTCATTCTACTTCTTTTGAGTGTTATCAGTGACATGAGGGGCAGCTGAGGAAGATAGCTTTTTGGCTGTTCCCATGTATCATCTATGAACCAGAAATTTACAGAGAAGCAATATTTTGACTTTATGTGTGTGGGAATTTCTTGGCTTTTTAGAGCTGTCCAAAAATAGAATGGGCTGTTATGTGAGGCACTGATACCTGTCACTATCTCCAATGGAGGTAGACTAGGCAGTGGCAGAGTGACTATTAGGGCTTCATAAACCAGGCAAGAAGTTAAACTAGAAGTTTCCTTCTACTCTAGGATTCTCAGATTCTCTCCCTGATCCTTATGGAGGATGGGAAACATATATATATATATATATATATATATATATATATATATATATATATATATATATTTCTCTAATATATAGCTATTAGCTATTGTCACATATCTTTCTTCCCTTTTGTGGCTATATTCTTTGACAAGGGTATCTATAAAAGATGCCTCCACTTCCTTTCCTCCTACTCTCACCTCTTTTTGTTTCAGTCATTTTTCAGTTCTTCATGACCCCATTTTTGGGTTTTCTTGACAAAAGTACTAGAGTAATTTGCCATTTCTTTCTCCAGCTCATTTTATAGATGAGGAAACTGAGGCAGAGTTAAGTAATTTGTCCAAGCTCACAACTAGTAAATGTCTGATGAACTCATGAATGTGAGTTTTCCTGACTGCATACCTATTACTCTGCACCACCTAGCTCCTCCTTCTTAACTCTGTGGACTAGTTTTTGACTTTATCATTCAACTGAAACTGCTCTAAAATTAGTAGCAAACTCTTTCTTGCCCAAACTAATGGTCTTTCCCCAATCCTTATCCTTTGATGCTGTTGATGACTTGTTTCTTGATGCTCCTTTCTCAAGATTTTCATGCTACTTCTTCATCCAGGTCAAATGACCCATGGATGGCTCATTCTTCTCTTCTCCCTCTGAACAATTTCACTTGGTGATCTCCTCAGCTCCCATGGTTTTACATATCATTTCTCTGCTGATGATTCTCAAAAGTAGTACTTAGCCCCAATGTCTTTGCTGACCTACTGCCTATTGGACATCTCAAAGTAGATGTTTTCTATACATCTTAAATTGTACATGTCCAAAATTGAACTTAATATCTTTCCACCCAAGCCCTCCTCTCTCCCTGATTTCCCTATTACTGTTCAGGGTATCACAATCTTCCTAGTCACTCAGTCTTACAACCTTCCCCACCATATCCAATCTCTTGCCAAGGCCTGCTGATTTTACCTTTGTATACCCTCCTTTCTCCTCTGCCACCATATTGCTATAAGTTCTCATCAACTCCTACCTGGATTATTGTAAAAGCCTGTTGAGGGTCTCCCTGCTGCAAGTTTCTTTCTCCTCAAGGCCATCCTCCACTCAGCTGTCAAAGTGATCTCCTGAAAGCAAGGGTCTGATCCTACTCAGTAAGCTCTAGTGGCTCGTTATCATCTCTGGAATCAACTGAATCCTCTCTTTGGCATTTAAAGCTCTTAATGACAAGTCTTTCTATACCTTCTACTCCCCATAAGTACTCTTTAGGCCAGTGACAGTTGCCTCCTTGCTCTTGCTCGAATAAAAAAACTTCACCTCAAAATTTGAAATCTTCCATTAACGAGGAGGCCCATTACTCTTCTTCCTGGCCCTGAATCCTCAAACGAGCCTCTCTAGTCCTTGCCCAAAGTTGGATATTATAGTGGAAGATGTGCTGGATTTGGAGTAAGAGGTTCTTTATTGAATCTCTTACTCTGCTACTTACCACCTATATGATGTTGGACAAGTCATTTCACTTCTCTAAAATGAGATATTTGGCCTAAACAATCCCCAAGGCACCTTCCGGTAGGTGCTCCTAGATTCTGGAGGTTCCAGTGTCAGGAGTAGGCTGGGCTCCTCTTAGGTCTAATCAATCATAGTCAGGATCTAAGTGTGGAAAGTCTTTGAAAGCTATTTGATGAAGTGAAATGATTTCAGGTAATAGGTCTGTTCCAGTAGGCTGAAGGATTTCATTGTGCCCTTTGAGTCTCCTACAAAAGCACTGAGCTGGCTGGAAAGAGGAATTCTAGAAATTGGAGCAAGTGTGACTTTGGGGTACATCTCTGAGGAGAAATCATTTTGGATGAAGGGGAGAAACCTTGGCCTCAGTGTGGCCCAGAGGAGGACCTTGTGAGGCATGTTAGACCTTCTGTCTTCCGGTAGGTGTCCAGGCTATATCCCCAGAATGGCTGACAGCAGAGGCTACTTTGGAAGTGAAGTCAGCTGAATAAGGAGAACTTATTGAGTGCCCTGTGGAGGGGAGAAAACGGCTTTAGCAACCAGAAACTGCAAGTTACCCCTTTGCCACAAGGGATTTTAAGCTAGAATCTACCTTTTCTTGGACTTTATATGGAACTGTGGGAGAGTGTGTATCAGACTCTTCTGGGAATGTTTTGGACTAACTGTGCTTTACTGTGTCCCCTTGGTAAATATACATTTTCCAAAAAATCACTTAAGTCTGATTGACAAAATGATTGACAGCTGAGAAATTTCAGGGAAAACTTTGGTAGGGCATTGAGAATCTATTAGAGCTATCCTATTGTCCCTCTGGGGTACCTCTAGAATCCTGAGGAAAAGATGTAGCCACCTTATTCTGGCAATCAAACTCATTAGTGAGAGTGAGAGTTGGGATGAGGATACTCACGGCTCCCATGGTTTGTAATTTTGTCAGTTGACCAAATGGGTTCCCTTCTACAGGCCACAGATGTTATTTTTCTTAGCCTGCCCTTATAAAAAGAGTGGAAGTATCCCCATTACCTTCTCTGATGTCTACACTTGGCCCTACAACAGTAGGGCATGTCTACTTTCTGGATTCCTACTTGTTTTCAGAGGGTATTTCAGCAACTTACCTTTGGCCAGCCTAGTGTCCTTTGCAAGATAGCTTGATGAAAATGACACAAAGACCTATAACACTGCTTTATGGCATCATTTAGAAAAGAAATTATCTTTTGACTCCTGTGTATTTTTAAAATTTAGTTTTTTATTGTGAACTTGACAAATACTTACAAATAGAAACATTTTCATATATAAAGAACAGAAAAAGAATTGTACAATAGACTACAAAGCTCATTACATACAGCATTTAAAAATATGATAAACTTAGCACCTTAGTTTTACAATTGTGCCACTTATATTTTTTTGCTAAGACAGTTGAGGTTAAATGACTTGCCCAGGGTCACCCAACTAGGAACTATTAAGATGTGCAGCATACTTCATGTGTGGACCTCTAATCCCTGCAAAGAATGGCTGAGAGCGTCTTCTCATAGTTCTTCTTTGGAGCTGTGCTTATTCTTCATCATGTTCTATCGTTCTCTTTCAGTTATTTTGTGGCTGCTATTTCTGTTGACATTGTTGCCCAGAACTTTAGCACAGTTAATGGCATAGATTTGCTACTTAATAAATATCTATTGATGGATTGGTTGATTGTTGAGATATATATATAATCTACAGCAGATCCTTTAAATCTTTCAGTGTTTCTCATGATTGCTGTTTGTTACAATTTACACCTTTTCTTTTAATTTCTCCTTTATAATTTACTTTGTGAAGTTGAAATTTGTTTTGCTCATGATTGTTCCCTAATTCCCTTCCCACTCTACCTTCCTTATTGAACCCATCTCTGTCCTTCGCCTGTCTATGTCTGTTTCCCTATTGGGTTGAACGGTTGAATTTCAGCCCCATATGTATTGAGACCTCCTCTTTCTGGTTCACAACAGAGTAAGGTTCATGTGATGCATGCTCTCCTTCCTCTTCCTCCAAATTTATGTCTTCTCATGAGAAATGATGAGTTCTGTCCCCTTCTTCTTATTTTTTCCTTAAATATGTCTTTTTTCTCAAGACCATTAAAACAAACCAAAAAGAAAACCATCTCCAGGCTCTCTGTCTTATTTATTTTCTTCGGGGCAACTTTGTGCAAAGTGTTTTGTGACCCTTGAAGACATTAAGACTCATTCACTATCTTTAACTCCTTCTAATTGTTCCACTGCATATACCTTTTTGACATTTTTCTTGACATTTAGTTTGAATTTCAAAGTTCCTACTCAGGTCATGTCTTTTTACTTGAATGCTTGAAAGTCTTCTACTCCACTGAAGATCGATTTCCCCTCTGTAAGATCATACCCAGTCTCACAAGTTAATTTACTATTAGTTATAAGTCAATTTTTTGCCTTTTTGAATATTGCATTACAAATTTTTCTCACTTTCTTAACGGTTGCTGCCAGATCTTAGGTGATTCTAATGTAGTTCCTTTGTACTCACACTCTTTTGTGACACTTTGCAGCAATTTTTTTTCTTTGCCTTGAAAGCTCTGGATTTTGACTGTAACGTTCTTGGGACTTTTTATTTGAAGGGTTTATGTTGCGAGGTGACCAATGAAATCTTTCTATTTTCATTTCTTCAACTGGTTCTAATAAGTCTGGGTAGTTTGCATTTGATATTGCCTTGAAATATGCTATTTAACATTTTTCTTCTGATTGTGATTTTCAGGAAGTTCAAGGATTGTACTTTTCCAGTTGATTTGTTTGTGGTAACAAACATGTCATACGGTCTATTTTTTCTTTCTCCTCATTTTTCTATTTTTTCCTATATTTTGGTCTGATAATATGTCTTGTTATCTCATGTTGTCTATAAGTTCTCTTTGATACATTTAAATTTTCAAATCTTTACTCTCTGCTCTAAACTTTTTATCCTCCTTCCAATTCTTTCCCCTAGAACTCTTATTTCACCTCTAATTCCTTTTTAAAATTATGTCACTTCATTTCTTTTATATTTTCTTGGAGTCATTGGGGTCAGGACTTTTTCTTTGAGGCTATGTAGTTGTTATGGAGTTACTCATTTCTGTATTTATTTCTTAGGTAATCTTTGAAATATAATATTTCTGCATAGTGTTTGGAATCTTTGTCTATTTCCTCACAGCTCTAGACTCAATTGTTCACATGGGGCTTTGTGTCAGTTCAAGGCTGACCCCTTCCTATGCTCTTGAATGAGGTAATCGGTCTCTATCTGTCCTGGATTCTGTTTCTGGGATTCTTTCTGCTGGCTTCCACATTCAAAGCACTGGCATCCTTTAATGTCCAGTATCACAGCTCTGATCTTCAGTTCTCCTTTTGTACCCCTAGTCACCGTGTCTCTATGCTGTTCCATCCCCCTGGGATATTCCCAGTTGGAGATAATGCTGAAGGCTTCCAGCTTGGTCATCTGACTTTATCCTGGCTACCTTGGTGGGTCCCCTTTTCTGTGTCTAACTTTTTTGCAGTCTTGGATTGAATAAAGAAACGTACTGATGTTTCTCTTTAAATTTCTTGGTCAGTCTTTAGCTTGGCATATTCAATTCTTTTTAAGAGTATCTGGGAGAGCTGAGTTTCTCTCTCAATTTTATGCTATAATCTTCTCTTGACTTTCCTTCCCAGATATAGTTTTAACCAATTAAAAAACATTAACTTAACTTAAAATTGGTAAATTCTGTTGGCTGGCAAACAAGAATTGTGGGAGGCATTGCGCAAGGAACTGTGATCTTTGTGAGTTAATGAACAAATATTTGTACTTTTTCTGGATATAACTATAGCTTAAAATCATAGAAAGGAGTATTGATGAAAGTAACATCTTGCTGTGTAAAAACAGACACATTAAAACAAGAACTGCTACTTCAGCGAAGGAAGAGACTAGTGGAGTCTGAAGGAGCAGTATCCAAGGAGATAATAGATGTGAAAGCCTTGAAATAGCCTTTGCCAGGGTGTGAATGGGTCTGAAGACTACTTGCTGGAGTGTCTTTCATATACTCCAGGAGAAAATTTACACTTGGATATTTTTAAAACAAATGTCTGTGGTAGATTCCTGGAAGAGACTATAAAAAAAAGCTGGTGCTCACAAACTAGTAGCATTGAATGAAGCCAGAAAAAGTCTGAGCATCTGCTCTTTTTTCCTTAGATAACCTGGCCTATAAATACAGTTGCCTGTATGGGCTTATGCTCTCACTCACACACATGCACATGCACATGAGCACGTGTCACGTGTTTGTTCACTTTGTGTTGACTTAGGCCCTTAACTTGGAGGCAGAAAATCTAGGACTACAAAAGCTCCTTAAGACCTAGCTAGAGATAGTATCACTATTGGATCTGTACTCCGAGGAAGTCATAAAGGAGGGAAAAAGAGCCACATGTGCAAAAATGTTTGTAGTAGCTCTTTTTGTGATGGCAAAGAATTGGAAAGTGAGTAGATATCCATCAATTGGGGAATGGCTGAATAAGTTATGGGGTACAAAAGTAATGGAATATTATTGTTCTATAAAAATTATGAACAAAAGGACTGAAAGAATTTACATAAACTGATGCTGAATGAAACAAGCTGAACCAGGAATACATTGTACACAGTAACATCAAGATTGTGAGTTGATCAATTGTAAAACACTTGGTTCTTCTCAGTAGTTCAGTGATCCAAGGCAATCCCAATAAACTTTGGATGGAAAATACCATCTGTATCCAGGGGGAGAAATATGGAGACAATGTAAATCAACACATGCTATGTTCACTTTTTTTTTTCCTTTTTTTCTCTCATGGTTTTTCCCTTTTGGTCTGATTTTTCTCTCCTAACATGATTCATAAGGAAATTTGTTTAAAAAAATGAATGTATGTGTATAACCCCCCAATTTTTTTTAAAAGAACATACATATGAAAATGAAAATGATAGCCAGGACTCTATAAGTTCCTGCCCAACTCTATTTTCATGTCCAGGGCTAGGAAGCATTTGGGATTAAACCAGGATAGGCAAGGGGAGGCCTGACTGTTTACTTGATCAATTACAGTAGGTCTGGTCCTCAAGAACAGTGGGAAGTCTATCAATTGGCCACCCTAGCCTCCCATCAGGAATCTTGGATCTCTCTGCCTTTGTTCCTTCCCTCAGTGGAAGTCAGTTGGGCCTTCCTCATACACATAGGTTAGCGTGGGACCCAACCCAACAGATTGGATTTTTTGTCAAAGGGACTCATATCCTAATAGCTAAATCTTAAGGGGAGATGACAAATGGCTCATATTATATGAAAATTATTGGAGAAATTGTGATCTGTGTTATCTCTAGTTGGAAGCTACTGATGAGGGTTTAGTGGCTGACTGTCTGTCTATAGAGCTTCTTATCACATTTGACCTAGAAGAACGCTTAGAGGTCATGTGGTCCAACTGAACCCCAGAGATGGGAAGTGACCAAGGCCACCCTTGCTAGTCAGGGGCAGAGTTCAGATTTGAACCTAAGACCTTTGAGTTAAATAGCTGGTTTTTGGCTCTGCTGTACTGCTGGGAGTAAATTACTTTTGCTTCATTGTACTTATTACAAGAGAGAATGTCCATTAGAGGTTTGGTGGCCGGGAAGAGTTGTGAGGAGAGAGTGGGTGGGAAGTTATATTAATGAAAAAAATATATATTCCAAGTACGTGGAAGAGAATGAGGAATTTCAGAAGGAGACGCAGTAGAATAGTGTTGTGAGTATTTTGTTAAATCGAATGTACACTTTAAAAGCTATACAGAAGTTTGTACTTGCAAATACAGTCTTTTTTTGTTTCTAAGTTATGGAAATATTAATAGTCAGTGATGTTTAGATTCATAATAAAAACACTTTAAATATGGCAAGCAAGACATGCCTGAAGGTCTAAAGTGGTATGAGTGGAAAGAAGATGTTGTGGAGGCAGCTGATCGATGAAGTTATGCAGGAAGAAAAGGTGAGACATTGAAGATAACTCACTTCATTAGTGGAATTTTGGTGACTGGAAGAATAAAGGTATCTTCAGCAGAAAGGGATCAACAGCTCATTGCATCAAGATATGAAGTGACTTGTCCAGGCCCATATGACCACTACATGGCAGAGGTATCTAACTCTTCATGACCCTCCTTGGGGTTTTCTTGCGAAAGGAGTGCTTTGACATTTCCTTCTTCAGCTCATTTGACAGATGAGGAAACTGAGGCAAACAGGGTGAAGTAACTTGCGCAGGGTCACAAGCTAGCAAGTTTCTGAGGCCAGATTGGAACTCAAGATGAGGAGTCTTCCTGGTTCTAAGCCCAGCACTCTATCTAATGCAGTGCACTCTGGGTGTCCTTTTTCTAGCTACTATACTATGTTGCCTCTTTGGGATCTTCACCATGCAGAATGTATATGAACACAACCACCACCACTCTTTGTCTTAGGAATTCCTGTAGCATCTGTCAGATTGGCTAGAATGACAGGGAAAGATAATGCGGAATGTTGGAGGGATGTGGGAAAACAGGGACACTAATACATTGTTGGTGGAACTGTGAATACATCCAACCATTCTGGAGAGCGATTTGGAACTACACTCAAAAAGTTATCAAACTGTGTATACCCTTTGATCCAGCAGTGTTACTACTGGGCTTATATCCCAAAGAGATTATAAAGAAGGGAAAGGGACCTGTATGTGCATGAATGTTTGTGGCAGCCCTCTTGGTAGTGGCCAGAAACTGGAAACTGAGTGAATGCCCATCAGTTGGAGAATGGCTGAATAAATTGTGGTATATGAATAGTATGGAATATTATTGTTCTGTTAGAAATGACCAACAGGATGATTTCAGAAAGGCCTGGAGAGACTTGCACGAACTGATGCTGAGTGAAATGAGCAGGACCAGGAGATCATTATATACTTCAACAATAATACTAGATGATGACCAGTTCTGATGGACCAGGCCATCCTCAGCAACGAGATCAACCAAATCATTTCCAATGGAGCAGGAATGAACTGAACCAGCTACGCCCAGAGAAAGAACTCTGGGAGATGACTAAAAACCATTACATTGAATTCCCAATCCCTATATTTATGCCCACCTGCATTTTTGATTTCCTTCACAAGCTAATTGTACAATATTTCAGAGTCTGATTCTTTTTGTACAGCAAAATAACGGTTTGGTCATGAATACTTATTGTATATCTAATTTATATTTTAATATATTTAACATCTACTGGTCATCCTGCCATCTGGGGGAGGGGGTGGGGGGTAAGAGGGGAAAAACTGGAACAAGAGGTTTGGCAATTGTCAATGCTGTAAAGTTACCCATACATATAACCTGTAAATAAAAGGCTATTAAATTAAAAAAAATTAAAAAAAAGGAATTCCTGTAGCTTTTAGCATGAGATTCTTCGATAGAAAGTAGGTCTGAAAGTCCAAGACTCTCTGATATTTATTTGCTATCTAACTGATGGACAAATCATTTATCCCCTGGGAACCGTATTCTCATCTTTATGATTTGGACACTTAGATTACAGGGCAGTTAAGGGAAGGTTAAAATGAGAACATGCATATACTTGTCTTTTGCAGACCTTAAGAGCTTATACTAACACTAGCTGTTATTATTCCCATGAAAGCTTCTCTCCCTAACAAAGGGATTTTGAGCAACAGCAACTAGGGAAATGAAATACATCATGGGGCAAGCTGTAGGCTGATGCCTGTGTGCAAGGTCAGTCTCACTCAGATTTTTCAAGTCTCTACACAATTCTCTATTGGTTTAATTTAAAGGAGAACAGCAGTTAAGAAGAGTGCTGGACTTATAGGAGTTAAGAGATCAGGGATTAAATACTATCTTTGCCATTTATGAGCCATGCGACCCTGGATCAGTCACTTAACCTCCCTGTACCTCAGATTGCCAATCTATAAAATAAACATCACATTTGCCAAGGGTTGTTGGGAAGAAAACTGTCGGTTTTCAAAGGATAAAGCTATAGAAGTTCATAGTTCATTTGCTCAGTTAGAGACACCAGAACCTTCAACAAGTTAATTCTGGCTAACCTTCCACTCATCTCTTGTTGCCTCAAGGATCTAGGGAGTTCGCCCACTGCTTAATTGTCACTGTAGGGAATGTGCCGAGCCACAGCCCCCTCTCCCTTTTTAGAGCTCTGTTCCGCCCCCTCCCATTTCCAATCATCCCCAGCACTGTGTTTACTAACCTTGTGTAGCTAGCAGGGGATATTTCCATTTTAATCTTCTTAATAGAGTGTCTCTTTTCAGATCAAGGATCATAGAATGATCCCTTGCTCAGGAGGGCTTAGTTTTTCATTCCCTTTATTTTCCACTTGAACAGATAACAAAATCAATTACTGGTTCCAAGATGATTACACAAAATTCACTGAAAAGCCAACAGCTTGGTAGTAGACTAAATACAAATCATTTCAAGGCACATAGACACACACAGAAAATCAAGCAACATCCTTTGACCAACAATGGCTGTTTAAAGGATGTTTTGACAATAAAAGTAAACAATTCAACATTAATTAAAACCCACACCTATGAGCTTGTATTGTTGTTTCCAACTAACCACACTTTCCTCGGTGAAATGAATAATTTCTGAGACTGTATAGTTTGCTCAGTCTCTGTCTCTGTCTCTCTCTTTCTCTCTCTCTCTCTCTCTCTCTCTCTCTCTCTCTCTCTCTCTCTCTCTCTCTTTCTGAGAGTGAGAGGCATGTTATTGTTTTTCCTTCAAGTGTGAAAAGCTGCTTTGGTTTTGATTGCTGATGAATCATGGCCCTAAACAGGAGGTTCAAAATTCATCTTGCAAATGGAGATTAAGCAGTGGGTTTCTTGGGAAAAGGTCAAGGATTAGATAGGGTCATCAGTAGTTAAACATATGATTCTTGAAATCCGAGAAAAGTCTCACTCTCCTAGGGCAAAAGGATACTTCTTCCCTGACCAAAGTTTTGCAGAGCTCATTTGGCAAAGAGGAAGTCCCATCTCCCAGTGTGTGCTGAGGCTTTTATGGGTTCTACTCAGCCAGAATGTAGTATGGTGAGCAGAGTACCAAACTTAGAAAGCAGAAGATGCAGGTCAGAAGGCCAATGTAGCTACAATCCACGATTAAGGGGAGTGATGTATAGTACGTCTAGAAAAGTAAGTTGGAATCAAATGGTTAGTGAAGAGATTTTAATGCCAAATGAGCAGGGGTTCTTTACTTTTTGGTGTTGTGGACCCCCTTCTCAGAATATTGGTGTTAGGTAAAATACATAGGATTTTAAAATAAACCAATTATATTGAAATGCAAATATAACTATGTTAAAAAAATAAATTCATATACTCCAAGTTAAGAACCTCTATCCTAGGGGCAGCTAGATGGTACAGTGGAAAGAGCACCAGCCCTGAAGTCAGGAAGACCTGAGTTTAAATGTGGCCTCAGACACTTAACAGGTCATAGCTGTGTGACCCTGGGCAAGTCAGTTAACCCCAATTGCCTCAGCAAAAAAAGAACTTCCATCCTAGAAGATAAAGTGTGTTCTTTACGACAGTCCTGGGAGGTAGAGAATCATAGTACTATTAACTACATATTTTTAAATTTTATTTATTTTAAACTTGAAAATATGAAAAAAACATTGGCATGTACACAGCACAACATGAGAGGATTCAAAGTATAAAACAATAAATTTCTAATTTAAGAAAGCTTATTGTAGTAAATACTATCCCCATTTTCTAGGTGAGTAACTGAGGCTCAGAAAAGCCATAGGATCATACATTCAGAGCCATGAGAGACCTAAGATATCATTGAATCCAATCTTCATTTTATAGATGAGGAAACTGATTCCCAGAGAGCAGAAGTGGAGCTCAAGTCCCCATGTTTTTGATATTTCATCACTTTGCCTCCCTCTAGCCTGAGGTGCATTGCAATATGGGTCCATGGTGTACAAGTGAAAAGAATCCCAAGGAAGGAGGAAAGATGCCCAGTCAGAGGACACAAGTGATCAGTATTCTTCAATATGTTGTCATCTGGAGAGTGAAGGAACCTCACTAAGGGTGGGATTGTGGAGCTGGAGAATCACATGCAGTGGTGGCAGCTCTAGGGATAGCAGTGTAGATGACAGCAACCACAGCAGCAATCAAGAGGTTTGGACAGCAGATGGATATTTGGAATCTACACTTGGTTTGGAAATAGTAAACACAGGGAATTCAGATTTGGAGGACTTCCATATTAATGTTGTGAGAGTTTGTTTCTATCTAGAACACCTGGGTCCGAATCCCATTTTTGTCTTTATCTTTTTGGGAGGCTATGTTTATGTTTAGAATGTATGTGGGTTTCCTTGATTGTTTGCAGAAGTTAACATACCCTAGAAGGGAGTTTAACTTTTGAGATTTTCCAGAAGGAATCCCTGCTTGGGGACATGTGTCATATAGAGATGTTATAATTATTAAACCTCCAAGTTATGTGTCTGAGTCTGCTTGAATCAAGAGCTACATTGGAGCCATAAGGTTAAATATTTATTAAGCTATTTTAAATCATTAGCAAATCAGCAGGGATTTGTTTGTCACGTCTAGCCATCCAATGGGGCCCTAAGAACATGAACAGGGAAGGACAGAAACAAGGAGCTCCTTTAGGGCAGGAGATACTAAAAGTTAATGGAGTTCTAACATAATCTCCACCATTTCCCAATTTTGTCCCAACTTGTCTCTGTACCGAACGAAGGGGTCTCACCTACCTCTCTGAAACCTAGTTATTTGTATGACATCTCCCTCATTAAAATGTGAACTCCTTAATAACAGGGACCCAGCACTTAGTAAGTGCTTTAAAAATGCTTCTTGACTAATTGAGTTCACCAAAGTGGCAGGATCATGGCCCAGCTGAATAGCCCTTTTCACTCTTGGAGATGAAGCTGTCCCAGAATCTCCCCCCCCACCTCACTCCCTACACTTCTAGATTTCATGTGATAATTGCTTGAGGTGTAAAAGCCCCTTAGCTGGGATCAAACCATTCCTCCTGCCTGTAATTACATTCTTTCTTTATCTCTGCCTGTCACAATCCTTGTCTTCCTTCAAGCCTCAGGTCAGTTGTCACCTTCTCCTTAAAATTTTCCTTAATCCTTCCAATTGTCACTGCTCTCCCTCCTCTCTTTTCCTTGTATTACATATGTAGCCCCATGTACTTCTGTCCCCTGAACTGAATGTAAGCTTTTCCCTTTTATATCTACTGGAGCCTAGTGCAATTTCTTCTTTTTTTTTGCTGTTGCATTTTATAGTCATTTCCCCTTGGCCAGCTCTTTCCCTCTCCCCTCTACACTGAGCCCTTCTATATAAAAAATAAAAATATCGAAGCGAAATTATCTGGCATCATGAGAATTTTATGACTTTATCTATACCCCAGTCCACAGCCATGGTGCTGATCCCGAGGAGGAAAGTCTGCTTCCTGATCAGACCTCCAGGACTGAAATGGTTCATCACGGTTGGTCTGCTTTGGGGTCTTGTCCTTTATCATTGATTGACTGTATTATAGTTCATGAATAGAATGTTTTCTTGGTTCTTTTTTTAAACCAGGCATCATTTTAGACAAGTCTTTCCACGTTTCCCTAATGAGAATGTTGGCTCATTAAATCCAAGGACTTTGACTTTTGCCTTACAGTTCCAGTACCGAGCATCTTGACTCACTTGTGGCAGACACTGAATTAATATTTGTAGAGATGAACTGAATTGAACTGAATAAATCTTGGAGCTTCCTTCAGGAGGAGAATGTATGCTTGTGACAAAACATGATTGGCCTGATGGATGGAAGCCAATTAGGAAATGGTCACGAAATGAGTGTGTGTGTGTGTGTGTGTGTGTGTGCTCACGCATGTGTGTCTGCATGCATGTGCCCGTATACCAGCTTCCTAAGTGAGAGATGCCTCTAGCTGGAGCATGGAGGGGGACTCCATGACAGAATCCAGGGTAGGTGAATTCAAATACAGATCATCCAATCTGAAAAAAGCCTCTCATGGACCTGCTACCTAATCATTACCGAGATGCGTGCAATGAGATGAATGAGAACTTTCCAGTTCTTTTTTTTTTTTTTTTAAAGAATATTACTTTCATTCCACTTTGGAACAGGTGAAAATTGCTCTGGAAAGCCAGCCCTCCTTAGCTCTTCATCCTATCTTGCCACCCTCCTCCCCCCCCTTGTCACCCTAAGGGTACATTCTACTTGGCCTTCTTAGCAATGTAGTAGAGTGTTGGTTTTATAGTCACAGGGCTTGAGTTCCTCTGTCTCTGTGTGTGTGTCTTTCTCTCTCCTCTCAGCCCCTGTCTCTTACTAATTGTATTACCTGAGTTAAGTCACTTTACCTTTCTGGAGTTCAAGATAAGCTAAGGTATCTTCCAGCTCTGTGCCTGTAGTTCTATTTTCCGCTTTCCTTTCCTCCCTTTTTCACCTTTCCATCATCCACTAACTCCTCTCCACTCCTCTGTCATCCACTATCTTCTTGCCTCCCTCTGCCCCCACCCCTTACAGCGACCCCCCCAGGATATAACAGCTATTTATTAACAATTTTAAAATGGCTAAAAATGATATTTGTCCCTTTTCATTAAGCTCGTCTCCCATATCAGAGCAATGGTTAGAGCGCTCCCAGTAATTAGATAAATTGTAGATAAAGAGGATTCCAAGTTAGTGGAAAGGAGAGAAAGGAAGGCATTCAACTTCAGCTGGGGCCAAGTTCAAATATCAAGCTGGCTGAATTGGTTTGGTTCTCCAGCTGATCTTGGGTTTGCCTTCTGAGCCCTGCAAGAGAGTGCTTTTGTCTTCTCTTGTCCATCCTTTCCTCAGGTCTAGGCGCTAAGCCTTTAGCCCTCTGGTTTTACACTGCCAGTAAATGACCTGCCGCCAGTAATCCATTCATTGCCATAGGAGCCGGGACTCTTTGCTTGGAAACAGCTTCATACTTTTCAGCCATTGCTGACATGCTTGGTACCAATGCTGGCATGAGGGACAGAGAAGACCTAGGTTCTCCTCCAGCCCCTGGAACCCTCTGGGGAGGGTACACTTTTGCAATTCAGTCCCAGGTGAGGTCCTTTTGGGGTGCCCTCTTCCCTCTCTCTCTGGGTCTGCTATAGCCCAGGAACTCCACCTTCTCACTAACCCCCATGCCACAGAAACTTCCCAGGACTGCAGAATATGTTGAACGCCAGCCCAGCCCTTCATGGTTACCTCCAGGTTTGGAGATGTGAAAGGCATTTTGCAAACTTCCTTTCTCTCGTCTTTGTGATCTAAGAGCTATTTGCTTTGGCGAGGGTTTGGGCTGACATTTGGCTGAAACGTGTGAAAAGAGCCAATATAAATACTCAGATCTGCTAAGGGAGCAGGCTGGTATCTCTCCCATCACCTGGAGAGAACAAGTAGTCACATCAAAGAAAGCTCCTGGCTTCCCAAGAGAGGACAAAGGCCACTGAAAAGAGATGGTCCATGGAAGCGAGCTTGAAGTACCCAAGATTTCATCATGACATCTGCAGTCACAAGACCAGTATATCTCTTCTTTAAGCCTCCTCTTCTGGCTTCCATATAATCTATATGCCTCCAGGCATCTACTTTGCCTTTGTCCAATTCTTTGAAGGCCTACTCTTCAGGTTGAAAAGAAATGTGCCCTCAGGTATTCACAAAGGAAGCTGAAGATCTACCCTTTACTAAGGAGCATTTGCGGGGTTTTTTTTGGTTTTTTGTTTTTAACTTGGGCCTCTGGAAAATCTTAGAGCACTTATTACAGGCCTGTTAAATGGAATGCTCAGTAAATGTTTGCTGATAAAAAATCTCAAAGACCCAAAGGAAAAATTTCAGAAACCTGGGCAGGCTGTGGAAAGATAGTTTTGGATAAAGTGATCTTCCCAGTGTCCTTAAAAACCCACCATGGGAGCTACGACTAATTTTGAGGGAAGTCCTATGTCTTTTTGTAATTTAGCAGAAAGAACCTTGATACAGTATTTACTCCAGCCCACTGTCCCCAGAGGTACAAGGGTCAGACAATCTGTGCATACTGATGGATGCTTCCCTGTGTTCTGAGTCCTGTATGGCAACTAGGTAATACTATAGTGCACAGAGCACTGGACCCGGAGTCAGGAAAAGGAGTTCAAATTCAGCCTTACACACTTCCTAGATGTGTGGCTCTGGCCAAGTTCCTTAACCTTTTTTAGCCTTAATTTCCTCTTCTGTAAAGTGAGGATACTAATCTCCCAGGGTTGTTGTAAAATCAAATAAGGTAATATTTGTAGGTAGCCCTTTGGGCATATTGTTCCAAATTGTTCTTCAGAATGTTAGATCATTTACAATTTCACTAGTAGTGTCTTAGTGTAACTAGAGAATGAATAATTTCAATTACATTGAATTTAAAAGATTTTGCACAAACAAAACTAAATGCTGCCAAAAATAGAGGGAAAGCAGGACCCTGGGAGAAATTTGTACTGTAAGTTTCTGTGATAAAGGTTTATTCCTCAAATAAATAGGGACATGAACCAAACTGATAAAAATAAGAGCCATTCTCTAACTGGTACATGGTCAACGGATGTGAATGGGTAGTTTTAATAAGAATAAGAAATCAAAGCAATCAATAATCATGTGAAAAAATAATCTAAATCACTAATTTTAAAACATGTAAATTAAAACAGTTCTGAAGAACTTCCTCACACCTATCCGATTGGCTATTATGACAAGAAAGAAAAATAACAAATGTTGGGGGGGAGATAAAAAAGTAGGTATGCAAATGTGCTATTGGTAGAATTGTGAACTGGTCTAACCATTCTGGAGAGCAACTTGGAACTAGGGCCAAAGGGCTATAAAACTCTTCATATCCTTTGATTCCACTACTAAATCTATATCCCAAAGAGATCAAAGGAAAAGGAAAAGGACACACACACACACACACACACACAAATATTTGTGGCAGCTCTTTTCTGGTGTCAAAGAATTGAACCCATCAATTGAGGAATGATTGAACAAATTGTGGTTTATGGTTGTGATGGAATACTGCTGTGCTATAAGAAATGATGAGCAGGATGGTTTCAGAAAAACGGGAAGATTTATATAATCTGATACAAAGTAAGGTGAGCAGAATCAGGAAAACACTGTACATAGTAACAGCAATATTATAACAGTAATCGACTATGAAAGACTTAACTACTATGATCAAGACAATAATCTGTGACACTTCCTAAGGACCTCATAATGCAAAGTACTATCTACTTCCAAATAGAGAACTGATGGACTCCAAATACAGGTTGAAGTACTTTTTTCACTTGCTTTATTTTTCTTTCTATTTTGCAACATGACTGATATGGAAATATGACTTACCTTCTCAATGAGGGGAAAAGTCCTGGAGTGAGTTTTGAGAAAGAACATTTTTAAAAAAAAGAAATTCAGGAAAAAACACATTATAACAATAACTACCCCATGGACCTATGGACTGAGCCATTTATAGCGATAAATTGTTGGAACAAAGGTCTTCTGGGAATATCAGTTAGGAGAAGAACATGGAGTAGTGGGGATTTGCTGAAGTTGAAGTCAAGAAAGACCAGGGCTTGAATCCTATCTTTGATAATAACTAGCATGTTACCTTATCTTGTTGAGCCTTAGTTTCACATCTATAAAATGAGGATAAAAATAGCATCTATCCCACAGTGGTATAGTGAACATGAAAGGAGATAATGTATGTCAAGAACTTCACAAAACTTAAAGCATTTGATGAAGGCCACTACCTCTTGCTAACAAAAGAATATTTAGTGAGCACCTACTATATATTTAATACTACGAGAGGTGCAGAAGTGTAAGAGAGGGTCCCCAACCTCAGTAATAACCACTTGCATTTGTCTAGTGCTTTGAGGTTGGTTTCTTAGATTGGTAAAAAGAAAGCTCAGAAGGCCCTCAACAAATTTATGGGATAGCAAATCATTTTCAGCAGTTCTTAGAAGAAACATCCACATCATTGTGCTTTGCAAAGTCATTCTGTAGATAAGAAAAAGTACCTGCCACATAGTTCAGCTATTGTTGAGTCATTTGTCAATCAGGTCCAACTCTTTGTGACTCAGTTGGGGTTTTCTTGGCAAAGATTCTGGAGCAGTTGGCCATTTCCATCTCTTGCTCATTTTACAGATGAGGAAACTGAGACAAATAGCATGAAGTGATTTGCCTGGAATCCCACAGCTGGTAAGTGTCTGAGCCTGGATTTGAACTCAGGAGGAGGAATCTTCCCGACTCCAGGCTTGAGAGTTTACCCACTATGGTGCTACCTAGCTATCCTGGCAAATAGCAGGTGCTTCATGAGTGTTTATTGACTTAATAAACCTGTAAGTGTCTGAGGCAGGATTCAAACCCATGTTGCTTGATTTCCAGACTAGGACCTTTTCCATTATGCCTCATTGTCTCTCAAATACCTTACCATCCAGGTAATCCAGGTCACAATAGATAGATCTTGATAGATCTCAGGAAGTCTGTGATTTTGAGTGCAAAAAAGTTTCCATCTTAATTTGCACTAACCTCTCATTGAAATTGAACATTTTTCTAAGTTACGAATTTTTAAAAATCTTGTTCTGAGCAGGAGTCCATAAACTTCATCATATTGTACAGTAGATCCACATCACACAACAGAGGTTAAAAACATCTGGTCCAGTTAGAGAAACAAGGTGACAGTGTATGAAGGACACGATTTAATTCAATTATCCATTTGATGATGCAGACTCAAATTCCTACAGAAGTTCAGAGAGGAGGAAGCTCAGTGAGACCTGAGTAGTCAGGGAAGCTTCCCTGAAGGCTCTAGTTGGGACAGAAATATTAGGTCAATCAATTGTGGAATGGCTGAATAAGTTATGGTATATAAATGTAATGGACTATTATTGTTCCATAAGAAATGATCAGCAGAATGATATCAGAAAGGCCTGGATAGACTTAGATGCTGAACGAAGGCAGCAGAATCAGGAGAACATTGTATACAGCAACAAGATTATGTGAATATCACTTCTGATGGACTTGGCTCTTTTTAACAGTGAGGTGATTCAGGCCAGTTCCAATGGGATTTTGATGAAGAGAGCCACCTGCATCTAGAGAGAGGACTATGAGGACTGAATGTGGAGCACAATATAGTATTTTCACCTTTTGTGTTGTTCTTTGCTTGCTTGTTTTTTTCTTTCTTTCTCATTTTTCCCCGTTTGATCTGATTTTTCTTGAGTCACATGATAAATGTGGAAATATGTTGAGAAGAATCACACATATTTAACACATAACATAAACCAAGTATTGGATTACTTGCTGCCTGGGGATGGGGAAAGGAGAGGGAAAAAGTTAGACACAAGGTTTTGCAAGGATGAATGTTAAAAATTATCTTTGAATGTATTTTGGAAAAAACTATTATTATATAAAATAGAAATAATAGGTCGGTCTTGGCATTAGTGGAAGCAGAATCCCCGCCTTCCTTACCCTGTCCCGTGAGTAACGGACAAATCGGGTGAGAAACAGATAACCTTTCTAGATCTCACTTTTCTTTTCTATGAAATTGGGCTGATATCCAACTTCAAAGAGTTTTGAGGATCAAATAAGATAATGACCATGAAACTTCTTTGGAAACAGGACCAGGCTGTGTAAATGTGAGCCATCATCATTCTATGAATTTGGGAGAGGCTAGAACTCTGGGGCTGTTAGGTTGTTATCCCCTATTTGGAGGATATAGCTGACCCTTTCATTCAGGTGGATCACATAACTCTGATAAACACTTGAATTAATTTGAGAGTTTATATTCACTTGCATTCCGACTATTTTAGCTGACAGACCTGGGGGAGGCCATCTGTCTGACCTCCTAATGTTTTTTCAAGGGAATTCTTCTGTTGAAGTAGCACTCGGATGGCATGCTATTCTCCCTACCCTGTATCTGCCCCACCTTTCCTCTGGTCTCACCTAGCTGATTTGAGAGGAAGGAGATCATCACAACTTGTAGCTATTCTTGCACTTCTGTTGCACTGGGCCACATGGGCCTTCTTTGGTTCAGAACCACACTCTGGTCTTCCATCTTCAAATGTGAAGTTCTTTCTCTGAATGGTGGAGAAAAGTAAAATGAAGTCATGCACATAGGAATAGACTAGTCAATCCTGGGACATCAAATTTAACAAAGGCTAGGATTATCAAACATCTAAATCCTGACTCTCATCTTAAAAGCCCAAGCAAAGGAACCAAGTGTTCTTTAATTTTGGCCCAATAACCTAACTTGGATTGTGAAATCTTTCTCAGCTTCAGTTCCCTTTTCTGTCAAATGGGAATGATATCTGCACTACTTTCCTCGCAGGATGGTTATAAGAACAAGATGAATTTAAACATTCTTTCTTTAAAGCCCTCCAGAACCTGAGCCTTTTCAACAGATCTTTTTGTGATCTACTCCCCACTAATACATCCTCACCATTTTATAAAGGCAGACCTCCTCCATGAAGTCCTTCACACCTACCAAATTTGGTTCTCCCTCTGTAGATTGCTCTTGCTATTTTGCATGCCTGGAACATGTTCTCCTACCCCAATCTCTGTGTGTTGAGGTTCAGTGTTCTTGAGCCCCAACTCGAATTTTTGATTCCCCAAAACGTTTTCCTGATGGTCCCAAATGAAAATGGAAAATATTTTCTTTCTTGAACTTCATCTTACTTTATATCTCATGGATACTCTTATATGTTATTTTGTAGTATAATTATTTTTTCTCTGTGTGTACTGTATCCTCTCTACAAGAATAGAAATTCCTTGAGCATAAGAACTTTATCTTTTTATCTCCCTCAATTTTAGAGAATTGATTCTTAGATAACTGAAAGATGAGGAGGATCCCAAATACTGGGAAAACCTCACTATTATTTTTAAAAGGAAGTCAGTAATTACTAATAAATTATCTATATGGTCATTTTCACATGTCTACAGATGTTCACAAGGATAATGTACACATTCATTGAGGGTATCATTGGTGAAGGTATGAGAAATGAACAGGCATTCTTTTATATCAGTACTCTCTCGCGCTCATTTAAAAAGGTAATTTCATTCAGTAATACAAGATGCCTCCTTAAAGGCTCTCCTCCAAAAAGGAATCTTTCACCATATGCCCAGATCCCACAAGATTTCTTGAAAGATACACAGCCTGTACAACTTTGACATTTCTCTGCTTATTAATCTTACTAATATCAAAAGCATTGCATCTGTAATTTCATTGCTATAGGGAACTCCCAGATGACAAAAAGGCCATCTACCAGTGCATGCTGGTACCCTTTTGGCAATGTTCAGTCTTATAAAACTGCCTCGAGCACTGAGAGGTTAAGTGATTTGCTTAGAATCACACAACCAGAATGGGTTAGAGTTGGGCCCTGACTCCAAAACTTCCTGCCTTGGAGGCCAGCTCTCTCTTCATTATGCCAATTGAAAGCAATATTAAGAAGGTTTAAAAGTAGGCAGCTGTTGTTCTCATATAATGTGCTGACAGTATTATGTCCCTGAACAGCAGCCTTCTAAATAAGATCTATATTCATGCCAAAATTTTTAGTTTATCTCTACACATAGGAAACACCAAGTGAATGAAGAATATCTATTGTTCAAAGTATAATGCACACTTGGACAACTCATAGAGGTTGCCCATCAGTACACATATCTTGGATAGATACAAAGGAAAAAATGAACTGGACCCAAAATTGAATAAAATATAATAATGTATAACATAATTATGTGTTATCGATGAAGAACTTAAGTAAGTGGAGATGATAGGTAAAAGATAATATCAGAGATATATTTAACCAAAAATAGAGATGGGGGTCACTCATGTTGTAAGATTGAGAGTTCACAGATGGAAAGATCATGACTCCATTTGTGCTCATATCATGTTAGCAGGAAGAGTCCAGGCATGTTGGGTGAACACTCTGTAGAGAATCTATGAGAAAAAAAAAGATTGAATCACACAATTCCAGCCAAGCATCAGTTTGTTTTTAGAGTTTCATTAATTAGTGTTTCCTGTCCTTCCTGGACCCACTTCCAATATTTGACCCTATAGGATTTCTTTTTTTTCTCTTCCTTTCTTTCATTTTTTTCTTTCCTTCTTTCTTTCTCCTGTTCTTTCCTTTTTCTGTTCCTTCCTTCCTTCCTTCCTTCTTTCCACTAGCATTCAGTGTATTATGCTCCTTAAACTGCTTCCTGTAGACCCATGTTCCTTTTTTCAAACTGGGGTTTCCTGAATTCTAATATAGATGTGCTTCATAGGGACACCAAACACAGTACCATGCTTTAAATATAAACTTTCACTGCCTGTCATTCCATTCTCTTATTTTATTTCCTTTCTAAATTTTTGGTTTTATGAATCCCTTTAAAATACAATTTTTGAGAAAGTGACCAAACCTTAACTATTGGTCTGAGTAAAAGGTTAGAAAACAGGACCAGTGCTTGTAGGAAGAAGAAAAACCAGAAAAGAGAAGCAGCATCATATATGGAAAGATACCACTTCTATGATTCAAGGCAATTACAATAGACTTGAGATGAAAAGAGCCATCCACATCCAGAAAGATTCCATAGAATCTGAATGTGAATCAAAGCATAGTATTTTCACTTTTTGTTGTTGTTGTTTGCTTTTTTTCACCTTTGGATCTGATTTTTTTGCACATCATGATGAATATGTAAATATGTTTAGAAGAATTACACATGTTTGACCTTTATTAAATTGCTTGCAGTTTATGGGAAAAGATGTGAAATTTGGAAAGCAAGATTTTGCAAAGATGAATGTTGAAAACTCTCCTTGTATGTATTTGGAAAAATAAAAAGCTAAGTTTTGAAAAAGGAGAAAAAAGTTAATAAAAAAAGAAAGATGACACCTCTAGTATCTTCCTCACAGGGTTGTTGTGAGGATTTCATTAGACAATAAAAGTATAAAACTTTGGAAATTTTAAATTATCAGCTACTAAAATGTCAGCTATTATTATCAGCGAAGAAAGAGGTACTCTTAGGAGATGCGTGAGGGCACCTCTTTTGTAAATTTTCTGACAGTCTTGAGTGGATGAATCACCCTGACCAAAATAGCCTCCTCCCTATCATTTCTATCTCTGAGATGGAGTAAGCTTAGCTCAATAATCTCCTTGATGCCCTTCATTTCTGGCCTAGCATCTTGTTTTCCTGGTCAAAACTGACAAATCATCCAGATTTGTTCCTAGTGCCCTTGTCAGCATTTGACCCTCTCAGCCTTCTGAAAGCCTTCTGTCTCCCCTCAGATGCCTAGTGCCTTAAAGCTGGCCACTGGATGCCAGAGTCTCCCCACAAAGGCATCCATCAGAGTTAGTTCCCTTCCTGTTATAATACATTCTCCCCTAGATTGTTCATATAGGTGAAGCTCCTTCCAAATTGCTGGTCTAAGTCCTTGCCTTTCTTTTACACTCCAATTTAGTCACCCACAGCTATTGCCTCACCTCAAACACCATCATTTAGAATACCTCTAACATCGCCCTCATAATTGTCAAGCCTTCCATTTACCATTAGCACTAATGTTGTGCTTTGTATTGACTTGAATTTTGTGGTTAATTTATGTTGTCTTCGTTTGTTGTGTTTAAGTTCTTATTTGGGGAGCTGTGCTTTTTCCGCTTTGCATTGTTTCCCTGAATTCTTCAAATTCATTGTTCCTGATGCTACTATGTTTCTCAGTGTTTACATATGAGTCTGTTCAATAGTATAACCTTATCATTGGTATGTGATTTTTTTCTGTCGCTTTGCTCTTAGTACAACCAGTGCCACTATGATTTTCAGGGGGTATAATTGGGTCATTTCTTCTTATCAGTTCTTATCAATTCTTCCTTGAGGAAGAAACTTTTTTTAAAGATTTACTAGATCAAAGACTGAATAATTCTGTGATTTATATGTTATTATCCCATGTTGCTTTCCAAAATTTTCGACTCCACTAGCCATAAATTAAAGTAACTTTTCCCATAGTCACTGCAACATTGAATTTTTCCCACCTTCCTCACTCCCTCACACCTATTGAACTTGCTTTTGACTCATCATCACATCCGCTATTTCAATCTTTCTGTATTTTCTCAGGCCAGGAATTCTATTCTGTCCTTTCTTGCCTTTGGTTTCAACCTGGACCCCATGGTAAAACATTTCAATGATGTTCTAACAGGTACCTTAAAATCACTTATATCTTTCATCTTTCAGCCTAATCACGCTACTAATACCCAAACTTAGGCAAATTCTCCTCCCATTCATCTTCATTGTTGTTGTTCTCTTGCTGCAGTGCATTTTTGGAAAAAGTAACAAAACCATGTTGCTTCAATTCACTATAAATTCACATTATATAATCTCAACCAGACCGTCATTGTATCTCAACAACCCTTATATACATCTGTTATCAATCATCTGCCACAAGAGCTATTACAAACCTTGCTAATTATCTTTAAGCCTCTCTTTCTTCCTTCCTCCCTCCCCCTTCCCTCCCTCTCTCTTTTTCTCTCTCTTTCTCCCTTCCCCCTCCTTCTCCTTCAGCTGAGCATGCCGCTGAACTGAACTTTCACTGAAAAGATTGAAATCATTCCATATAACATTTAACAATAATATCTTCCCCCAGTTATGTTGAGAAAAATTTTAGCATTTTTTGGCAAGATTTTGAGTTCAAAATTTTTCTCTCCCCCTCACCTTCCCTCTTTCTTAAATGGTAGGTATTTTGATATAGTTTATGTATGTGCTATCATATGAAACATATTTCTATATTAATCACAGTTGTGAAAGAAGAAACAGATCAAAAAGGGGAAAAATCACAAGAAAGAATAAAGTAGGAAAAATATGCTTTGATCTATATTCAAAGTCCATCAGTTCTTTATCTGGTTACAGATAGTGCTTTCCTTCATGAGTTTTTGTATTTGCTTGGATCATTATGTTGCTGGGAAGAATCGAGTCAGTCATAGATGATCATCACACAATGTTGTTGATACTGTGTTCAATGTTTTCTTGGTTCTGCTCATTTTACTCTGCATCAGTTTGTACAAGTCTTTCCAGGTTTTGCTGGACTGCCTGTTCATCCTTTCTTATTGAACAATAGTAGTCCATTAAATTCATATAGCAGTTATTGTTAAGCCATTCCCCAATTGATGAACATATCCTCGGTTTCCAGTATTTTGCCACCACGAAAAAAGGCTGCTATAAATATTTGTCAATGTAAGTCCTTTTCCCTTCTTTATGATCTCTTTGGGATACAGACCTAAGTAGTAGTATTACTGGGGCAAAGTGTATGCAGTTTGGTTGCCCTTTGAGTGTAGTTCCAAATTGCTCTTCAGTATGGTTGGATCAATTCACAACTCTACCAACAGTGGAATTGTGGGATAGTTGTGTCCCAATTTTCCCATGTCCTCTCCAACATTTATCACTTTCCTTTTTTTGTCATATTGGCCAATCTGATAGATGTGAAGTCGAATTTGAGAGTTGTTTCAATTTGCATTTTTCTGATCAAGAATGATTTGGAATACTTCTTCATGTGCCTGTAGATAGTTTTGATTTCTTCATCTGAAAATTCACTGTTCATTGGCTTTAACCATTTCTCAATTGGGTAATGGCTTGTATTTTTTTTAAATAGCCTTTTATTTACAGGTTATATGTATGGGTAACTTTACAGCATTGACAACTGCCAAACCTCTTGTTCCAATTTTTCTCCTCCTTCCCCCTCCTAGTCCCCCAGATGGCAGGATGACCAATAGATGTTAAATATATTAAAATATAAATTAGATACACAATAAGTATACATGACCAAACCGTTATTTTGCTGTACAAAAGGAATCGGACTCTGAAATATTGTACAATTAGCCTGTGAAGGAAATCAAAAATGCAGGTGGGCAAAAATCTCATTGCTGAGGATGGCCAGGTCCATCAGAATTGGTCATCATATAGTATTGTTGTTGAAGAATATAATGATCTCTTGGCCCTGCTCGTTTCACTCAGCATCAGTTCGTGCAAGTCTCTCCAGGCCTTTCTGAAATCATCCTGTTGATCATTTCTTACAGAACAGTAATATTCCATAATATTCATATACCACAATTTATTCAGCCATTCTCCAACTGATGGGCATCCACTAAGTTTCCAGTTTCTAGCCACTACAAAGAGGGCTGAATGGCTTGTATTTTTACAAATTAAACTCAGTTCTCTATATATTTGAGAAACAAAGTCTTTATTAGAACAATTAGAACAGCAATTAGAATTGCTGTAAAGATTGTTTCCCAGTTTTCTGCTTTCCCTCTAATCTTGGTTGCATTGGTTTTGTTTGCACAAAAGCTGTTTAATTTAATATAATGAAAATGATCTCTTTTGTATTTTGTAATGCTGTCTGTCTCTTTCTTGAGCATGAGTTTTCCCCCTTTCCATAGATCTGATAGGCAGAATATTCTTTGCTCTTCTAATTTGTTCATGGTGTCTAATATTCTGGTTTCTTGGTTATTTTTTTGGTTGGATTTGCCATGTTCTAAGAGGAGAATAGTTGAAGTCCCCCATTAGTATAGTTTTGGTGTCTATTTCTTTCCATAATTTGCTTACATTCTCCTTGAAGAATTTGGATGCTATGCCATGTAGCTTTTAATTTTCCTCATTCCCATTCCCAAATTTCTTACCTCTCTCTTCTATCTTTCCGTTCTAAGAGAAGGGATAATTGATGGAACAGGCTCTTAAAGGAAGGAATTTGGATATCCTTCTCAAGGCTAGATCTTTCACCTTCCCTTGATCCCATTATCTCGCATCCTTTTTGTACTTTAATTCTCTACTTTTCCACTGTCTCCTTTCATTTCCATTCCTTCAGCATACAAATGCAGGCATCCCTTATAAAAAATTAAAAAAAAGCTTTCCTTTGATCTTGCTCTGCCATCAAGTTACTATCATATATCTTTCATTCTCCACAAAACCTTTATGATGTATAGTCTGTACTACTTTTCCACCCCATACTCCTTTCATAGCCTCTTAAAACTCCCTGACTTCAACTCCTTCTGCTACTCTACTAAAACATCTCTGTTAAAGATCACCGGTGATCCATCTGAAAACTCGGTAGATTTTTCCTTTGCTCATTCTCCTTGACTTCTTTGTAGAATTTTTAATACTTTTTCTTCCTTTGACTTGTAAGTTATAGCATTCTCCTTTCTTGGTTCTCTTCTGCTACCTCACTGATAGACTCTAGTGAAGATAAATGGCGGTGCTTGGGACACCAAAGGGAATCAGAGCTATCTTAAATCATTAATTATCTACTGTTACCATATAAGAGACAGTAGTTAAGAGACCATTGGTGACCTTGGAAAGAGCACTCTCAGTCGAATACTTGGCTCAGTGACTTCAGCATCTTGGAGGCAGGCAATGAGGAGAGCAAGCAACAGCAACTATAAATACTACATTGTTATAGTTCCAAGCCCCAAGTAGTCCCAGTCTCCTCACGTCAAAAATGAGGACCTACAATGGCTTTTTGAATCTGGATGGAAGAGGGCTATGCACAGGTGAGCAAGTAGGGCTCAATCCTCTATGAAGAAAATTTGGATAGCCAAATTTCACGAACAACTGGAAGCCATAGGGAATGGGAGTGGAAGGAAGGAATGGTAATTGTTGGTACCAGTAAATCCAAGTCACTTCACCCTGGAATGGTTCTTCTGAGCCTTGGAAGACTGATTGGACTATAATATATGCCATCTGTAGATGACTTACATTCTTGCTTTCCCACTTGGGTTTAGCCATATGTTAAGGGTCCCTAAGAACCACATGCCTCTAATGCAAATATCAGGATCTTTCTTTTGCGTCATCATCTTCCCTTTTTCTTTTCTGACAATTTCAGAATTACTATTCTTATTGCACTCTTGGAAAGAGGGAGACAAGCAGATCCGTTATTAATATGCAGGGGCACAGGGCCCTCCGTGAGCTGTTAACATTCATTAGCACTTCAAGCTTTAATGTTAAGGACAACTTGCTTGTGCTCTGCTCACTCCTGCTTGATACTAATGATTGCATTAGGGGATGTGGCTGGAATGCATTGGGATGGCAGAATTCTTCTGCTGGCAGGAACATTAGATTGACGAGTTGACTTTGGAGGACTTAGCAATTGTTGCCCCTCTTCCTAGGATAGAGGGAAGGCTGAGTTTAGATTTATTTGGAGGTGTTGATGTTTCTGAGACAGTGTTTGCATTTTGTGGTTACTTTGTCATAGATGCTAAGGTGATCTGCTGGACTCTAGGGCCTGTCATTCATCCTTTTTGTCAATTTTATCTATTTGATATTAATCGATTCTGCCCAATAGTCTAGCCTGACAAAATTTGTCAAGTATCATTTCTATGTAGATGTTCTCAAAATCTTTCTCCAGAATTCCATTCCCACATTGGACACTGTCTGCTAGACATCTTCACTTGCTTATCCCAATGGGTTTCTTAACCTCAACATAACTTCAATTGAAGCCATTGTTTCCTTTTCCTTCTCCAAACTTAATTGTTTCATTTGAAGTTATATCTCTATTCTCCCACTCATACAGGTTCAAAAACTCCAGAGTCATCCTCAACTCTTCCTTTGCCATCATTTCTCATCTTGAACAAGTTGACAAATCTGGTCAATTCTGCTTTTGCAACTTCTCTCTCATCCATTTCCTTCTCTCCATTCATCTGGCTAACATCCTGGTTCAGTTTCTCATCATCTCTTACTTGGACTACTGTTATCATCTCATAATTTCTCTTTCTGCTTTCAATCTCTTCATCTTCCCTGGAGGTGATGAATTAATCTCCCTGGAGACAAATCTGACCATGGCATTCAACCATTCCAAAACAGTCAGTGATTCCCTAATGCTTCTAGAATAAAATATAAACTCTTTACCCTGGCTTTTAAAGTCTACCGTGATCTGGCCGTTATCCACCTTTTCAGATTTATCTCCTATTATTCATCTTTATACACTTTTCAATTGAACTACTAATTTTTCCTCTAAGTAGATTTCCCATTTCCCACTGCTATGTTTTCACACAGGCTGCTTCCCTACCCCTCTTCCCTAATTACTCTATAGGCATGGGTCAGGGAAATTGTAAGGGAATCAATTTTTAAATTTCATGAGATTGTGAGGAAGCAAGCCTTCATTCGAGACTTCAATTGTATCTCTCTATGAAGAGTGTGACTATTTCTATGAGAAACATTTGCTACTCTGTGTGGATTTTATTGAGGATTAATTGGTTTATTTTCACTATTATGAGACAGAGCCATCACTTTATGTTGGGCCTATTAAAAAGAGAGCAAGTTGTAGATGAATGAAGGATTCATTTATGCTAAATCCCTTAAATATGCTGACACGCTTGGTTATCTAAACATTCTAACACTGGTAAAAGACTTTATAAGTGGTTTGTTGATAATGTAACTACTGAATGTCTCTAATCAACAATGAAACCATCAGCAAGAATTGAATAAGCAACTGCTATATTCTAGGTATTATACTATATGCTAGAAAACCAATACAAAAACAAAACAGCCCTTGGCCTCAAGGAGCTTACATTTTAATGAAGGAAACAACATGTATATATATCTGGCTATTTATAAAACACATGGAAAACCCAAGGGTGCCTTGATGGAAAGGAACCTTCATGGTTGTCTGTCAAAGGCTGTGCCAAAACATTTTCCTTGGAATGGTCACAAAATTGTAAATGTGTTCCTGCAGATAAAATAAAGTGTGTAAATAATTTTAATATAAATTTGCTTCACAGTATATGTAGTATCACAAGTATGGTATTTGAATAGCAAACAAAACTTATCTATTCTCTAATCTCAAAACATATTGGATCCTAAAATCATAAACGCACAAAAACTGCAACAAAACAGCTGTTTATATTGAAGGGGATCTACTCCCTTCAGGAGCAAGTCTCCTGATTGTTCATGGCAAAGAATACAGTAAGAATATATATTTTTAAAAGGATTACTGCATTAATGGCAGGGAAGGGCTCATGCAGATCGAACTATATCACTCTACTACTCATTATAGTTCAGTAGCTCCCTGTTGTATCTAGAATAAAATATAAATGCTTCTATTGTCATTTACAGCTCTTCACAACGTGTTAACTAAAGGTCAAGACTGAGAAGCCAAGGCAGATCAAGAATAATGCCTTGCAAAAGTTCCAAAGCATATTGCTCACAGTGAAGTTAAAAAATAGCTTTAGGATAAACCTAGCAAAGGGAGATATGGAATGAAAAGAGAAGATGATTGACTAAAGGAATTTCATCTCTCTCAGTCATGGAAGTAGAACATTTGTGGGTTCTCAAGATCAAAGATATGACTGAGCGTAGCTAAATTGCAGAGAAAGAATAAATAAGGTCATTTTTCATAGATGGAGAAATTGAGATGTTGGAATGTTGGTGGGAAAATCAACAGGTATTTTGAAGACCCTTAGTATAAAGGCAGTAGTTGGAGTAGAGAGGAATACTGATTATAGGCTTCTTTTATTCAGTAGAGGAGGAAGGCTTGGGACTCAGTGAGAAAGGAAGGAGAATTTCCTAAGGGTTGGTCAATAGTGGCCACTAGGATCTGAAATGGTTGGTAGATTGAGCAGAGTAAATCGTGAGTGGTGATGACAAAGGGAAAAGTGGCTGTTATTAATTGCCTCTTGTATGCAATGTATATATTCTACAATTCCTTATTGTATTTGTTTTTGCAACTCCCCTTGTACTTATCAGAGTGCACTGTACAGAGTAGGTCCTTAATTAAAGTTTAATGAATAATATATTAGACATATTTCAGCACTAAAATGAGAGTTGGGAGCGAAATTATGCTTCTGAAAGGATGACCTTGGGGAACCTGAACAGATATATCCAGGAACAGAATACCACTTGCAGATTCAGAAGGTCTCATCAGAATAGTTCATAGTCTTCAGATGATTTCCATTTCTAAAGTATTTCAAGGTTTGAAGTCGGCTTTCCCTAGAGTAACATACTGTGAAGCTCTTAGTGCTTTATTTGGACTGTTTCTGTAGACTCTCCTAATTGGCTTCCCTGCTTCAAGTTTCTTCCCTCTTGACTCCATCTTCCACACAGCCAAAAGTGATTTTCCTACAGCTCGGATATTACTATATCATTTCCCCTACTCAATAAAATCTAGTGGTTTTCTATTGTCTCTAGGATATAATATAAACTCCTCTGTTTGTTATTTAAAGCTCCTCATGACCTGGCCCCATCTTACCTTTCCGCCCTCCAAGTACCACAGTACCAAGCCATACTGGCCCTGACTACACAACACCCCCATTTCCTTGACCACCTGACACCCCCATTTCCCATTTTCTTTGCATCGTCTCCTGTACATGAAATGCTTTCCTCTCTTCCAGCTCTTGGAATCCCTAACTTCCTTCAAAATTCAACTCAATCTCCTCCTTCTACATGAGACTTTTTCTGGGTCTCTACCACTAAACTCATGTCGGCTTTGCATTTGTATGTATCTACATATGTAGACATTGTATTCCTCATCAGAATGTTATCTCCTTGAGGGCAGGGATGATTTCACTTTTGATTTTGTATCCCAAGCACTTAGTAGTGTTTCTGACACATTAGGTGGTGCTTAAAAATGTTGTTGAATAGAAAGAAGTATTGCTGCCTTTCTTTTACAGAGAGGAGCCTAAGTTTCTAAAAGATGAAGTGACTTGCACATAGTCACACAGCTAGGAAGAATTGGAAGCAAGATCCAGGCCTCTGGGTCAAGGTCAGGTCACCTGCTAATTCTTCAGCAGACCACGAACTGGAGCCCAGGCCTTTTGACTCCATATTCAGTGCATGCCTTCCCACTTCACTTCATCTTCTTCCCTCTTAAGCATCTCATTTACCTTATTTGATCGAACCCTCAAGGGTTTCATGCTCCTACTGAAAACCCAAGCTGCCAAGGTGGGAGCGCAGTAGGAGATATTGAAAACAGATGTAAACCTGGGGGGCGGGGAAAGGGAATAGGAAATATGTGTTAAAACACTCAGCTCATTCTCTAGCGCAATGGTGCCACATCAGAGGCCAGTATTCTGTCTACCATTTTACTGTTGCTCCCAAAATTGATTTTTGCCATGATGGGCATGTAATATCCTAATGTTCACTTTTACAATTATGATAATCACATACTACAATGGCTCGTTGTCATAACAGCCAGACTTTCACATTTCATGCCTTAATGAGAAAATCAACAGCAGATGGCCAGTGGATAGTAATGTTGGAAAGAAATGGGTTTGTCCTTTTCTATCAACCTTATGATCTTACCTATATTAAAGACTCATGGACTGGTTGGGTCAGAAAGAGCCTGTGAGAACTCTGTTCAACCCCTCTGCATTTTACAAAGATAGAAACTAGATCCCAGAGGAGAGAAAATACCTGCCCAGAGTCACAGGATCAGTCACAAAATCTCAAGACTGGGATAGACCATCAATGAACTTCTACCTGATTTCAAATCTGATCCAACAAGTGTTTGTCCAGATTGAGCTTGAAAATCTCCAGTGTGACAGATTTCATGCAAACTGTGCCACTGGGAAATAACTCACAATTTTGAGGAAACTTTCTTCTGACATCAAGCCCAAGTTTGCTTCTTTACAGACTTCAACCCATTGTTTCTTATCCTGTCCTCTGGGGTCAAGCAGAACAAGTCTAATTGCTATTCACAATGACTAAATAATTGAAAAGAAGTATCATGTTCCCCTTCCTTTAAGCAATCCTTATATGATGTGAACTCAAGACCTTTCACTGTCCTTTATCTCCTCTGGCTGCTCTCCAGTTTCATCCTTTTCTTTCCTAACTGTTCCCCCTAGACCAGAATGCAGTACTTCACATAGGATCCCACTGAGTTTCTCCCTAGTTCTGGACACTATCCTTCTCTTATTTAAGTCCAAGACTATTTAACTAATACAGGACAAGCCAGTAGAGTTCAGGTCCTTTCATAAATCTCAATACTGTTTTAAGCTTTTGTACAAGCCATTCATGTGAAATGGTGGCTCTCTTGCCTAAATCTCAAGTTCTCTTTTTTTCTGAAAAACCTGACTCCAAACAAAGTAGCTTTTTGCTGTAGTGGAAAGAGGCCTCTATAGCTAACTACATGTAGGACCTGATTCAACTCATTTAATCACCCTGGGCCAGTTTTGTTGTCTGTGGAAGGAGGAGGACAAGCTAGACAATCTGGAAGATTCAGGTTGGACTAAAGCAAGGCTGGAGAACCTTCTTTCTACCAAGGGGCATTTGAATATTTATAACATCATTCTTGAGCCATACAAAACGATCAACTTATGGAACTCAAGAGTGTCATTTGTTCTACGTAGCTTTCAGCTCATCATGGCCTGCACTTGATTATGCAAATGGTTTCACAGGCCTTATATTGCCCTGCTGGCCAGAATTCCCCACCCCTGGTCTAGAACCTCGCTGAGGTCCTTTAGGATTCTCTGGTTCTCCTAATACCCCTACATGATGGTTCTTTGTGCTATAATGAGAAAGAGATGGCACATTTATTCCACTTGGCCCCCACAGCAAAACTATGGAGAATGGATAGAAGGTATAGAGAAACAACTTTAAGCGTAGCATATAAAAACTGCTAACAACTACAACTGTCTGCCAGTAGAATGAGTTACTTGAGGAGGCAGTGAGTTCCTCATCTCTTAGAGACCTTCAAGTGAAGGGATGATGTGGAAGGAAGTCCTGTTCAGCTTGCGGGTTGTATCAGGCATTCCCTGAGGTCCATTCTGGGCTTCAGTTTCATCATCTGTAGGATGGACTTGGATTGAATTATCTTCTAAGATCTCTTCTGTATCCACAACTAGGATCTTATATTGTAGTATGGATTCTCATTCAGAACAGGGTTAGAATTCAAAGATCTCTGAGCTCCCTTCCAATTTGGAGATTATACAGTGATCTCTAGGATCTTTTCTAGCTCTCAAATTCTGTAATTTAGTAGCTGTGTTTTTATTAAGCTTACCTTGTACTGTAAGTATAAAAAGAAAAGGCAGTTCCTACTTAGGTGGTTGATTAGACTCTTGATTGATCCATAAGGTTCCTTTGTAAGCAAAGATTCAAGGATAGTCTGCATGCATGCTTGCTGGTTTGCACATCCTTTTTTTAAGGATTACAATTTTCAATGTATTGTGTTCCCCAGTGAGATTAAAAACTCACCTCCAGCACTGGCATCTTCTCTTTTTATTGTGCTTTTTCCTTGCCTTCTTCCCCCATCCTCAACTGTGAACATATCAGACCTTTTACCTCAGATTTCACAATTAGAGACTTGAGGCTTATTCCTTCTCTGGTCAAACAAATTCTACCCCGCCTTCTTTTCTAGCCCTCAACTTGACTAAAACGTCACATGGTTCCCTCTATCCTCCTCCTCCTGCCCTTCTTTCCATGAACTCTCCCATTTTATAATTCTTTCTCACAAATTATATTGATTAACCTGTAGGTGGGATGCTAACACATTCCACCATCACCTTGACCCAACTTCTGCCTCCCTTGCCCCCACCTCCAACTCCATTTAGAAAGAAGTCTCTTAATAGTCTGTGTACTGTAACAGTTGCTGTTGCTTTCTTTGCTTCATTCATTCATTCTGTTCTGTATTTCTTTTGGCTGAAGTACTTGAGAATGAAATAATCTCTTCAGATAGGACTTTCTAAGAATATTTTGAATACTTATTTATTATTGAAAATCCATCTTTTCCATGGGTGCTTAAGCTTAGATTTGCAGGGTAGATCACCCTGGACTACATTCTGAACTCCCCTGCTCTTCAGAACAAGAGATTGTCTTTTTCCTTTCTTTGTATCTCCTGCACTTAGCACAGTGCCTGGCATATGGTTGATACTTAATAAACTTTTATTGACTGACTAATTGAAGATTATTTATTGCAACTAGATCTTTTCCCAAAAGTTGTTGATTCTGCTTAATTTTGAAGCATCATTCTTGGGGGAAGCAATGAAACAAAAACTATACTAGTTTGGTGATTCCTCATGTACATGACCTTGTTTTGAGTTCTGGTGATTGCCCCCACCCACAATATAGACGTGTGTGAGAATGGGAAATGATATCTCTCAGGTCTTGGGAGAAGGGAAGAATTTATGACCAAAGAAGAACTATAGAACATTATGAAAGACAAAATGGACAACTTTGATTACAATAAATTAAAAAGGGTTTGCACAAACAAAACCTAAACCAACAAGATTAAAAGGGAAGTACAAAGCTGGGAAAAGTGGGCTGCAGAGATGTGGCCTTGGTCGAGAAGGAACCAGCACACTAGTTGAGTGGGGAAGGGAGGCTGCTGGCTGTGGGTACATGCAGGAGTGGGGAGCTCTTGCTTTGGGGTTTCAAGTCAGAGGGTAGAGCTGAAGTGAAACTAAGATCAGAAGTGATTGCAAAGAAGAAAGAACCCAACCATAGAAACTTAGTATGGGAAAGGGGAAAATAGGTTCATCTTTAGAGGAGGATACTGAAGTAAAAAAGCTTCTTCTACCCCAAAGAGTAACATTAAATGGTTCCTTGCCCAGAGAGAATTTATAGAACTCAAAAAAGAATTTAAAATCCAAATAAGACATACTGAGGAAAAATAAAACAAAAATCCAAGAAAAACAAGAAGATTATGGGGGGAAAGTTATCCAATTAGAAAAGGAGATACAGACTTTTAAAGATGAAAATAACACTTGGAAAATTAAAATTGAGAAAGGAAAAGCCAGTGAAGGTATAAGAGACCAAGAAATAACAAAACATAACATAAAAAATGAAAAAATAGGACAGATTGTGAAACTTATTTAAAAAACAACGGATCTGGAGAAGAGATCAAGAAGAAAAAATATAAGAATAATTGGACTACCTAAAAGTTGTGACCAGAAAAGAATCTTGACATAATAATCCAAGAAATGATCCAAGAGAATTGTCCTGGAGTGATAGAATATGAGGGGAAAGTAGAAATAGGAAAAAAACTCACCAATCACCACCTCAAAGAGGTCCTTTGTAGAAACACATAGGAATATTAGTGCCAAATTTTGAAACTTCTAGATCATAGAGAAAATTTTGCAAGAAAAAAGAAAAAAAACAATTTATATATGCTGGAGCTACAATTAGAATTGTACAGGAATTATCAGCAGCCACAATAAAAGCACTATAGATCCTAGAATCATAGAATTCCATGATAATCAAAAGAATTAGTCCTGCAGCCAAAAATATCATATCCAGCAAAAATTATCCATAATATTGAATGAAAAAAAGGACACTCAATGGACTTGTAGATTTTTAGGACCTTCAACCAAATTGGAACTCAATGGAAAATTTAACATAGAAGAGCCAATATCCAAGATTAATTTCATCAAATTTAACATGGACAAATTGTTTGGTTTTTACATGGAAATGTATACCACATGTTTGATTCATATCAGTATTTGGGTAACTCGAAAGATTTTTAGAAATGAGGTGCAGAGGAAGAATAGACACAGGCATTAGAGGGGAGAGGAGGATTTGTATTTCTGAAAACCTACTCACATCAGGAATGGGTTAAATAGGCAACACTACATATATACCATGAAGGGTATATTCTTATTCTTTTTGTTAATATTAATTAAATTAATTATAAATTGTTTTTAAAAATTAAATTTAATTAATTAAAATAATTAAAACTATTAATATAATTAATATGTTATATTATATCCTATAAAGAAATAAGGAGGGAAAGATGGGAGGATGGGAAGCAAAGGGTGTGAGTAGAAGAGAAGGGAGGGATACATGAGTGGGAGGAGGTTAATAATAGCAAGGCAAATCAAGGATCATAATTAAAGTAGAAGACTTAGCAGGAGTAGGAAAGGAGATATATACAAGAACTATAACAAGGATCAGGAGTTGAATTTATTAGAAAAAAAAGTACAGCCAGTAATCATAGATCTTAGACAAAGTCAAACTTAATCAAGAGAGAAATCTATATTATATGTCAGCCATAATAATATTGTTTTTGATGCATGTTTGTATATATGTAAATATGTGTATATAGATATATGTATATGTGTATATGTCTGTGGATGGGTGTGAATGTATATGTATGTGTGTAGGTGTGTATGTATGTATCTTTTAAATATATCTGTTCTTAATTATAATCTGCTGGGGGTGGGGTGGGGAGAATGAAGGGGGGAAAAAAGAATAAAGTTTAAAAAGTGTACAGCAGAGAACAAAAAAACAACCTATAAGGAAACAAAGAAAAAAAAATGGACAATCATGAATGTCATTTCTTTTACTAGTTTATATCCTTTATTGAACTGGAAGTTTATTGTTATATATTTTGATTCCCCCCTGATAGGGTGGGTATATGACAATGTTCTGTTCTGTTTTGTTTTCCTTTTCTATCTTTCTTTTTTTATTTTTTTTTAAATAAAAACTAAAAGTAATACAATTTTAAAATTAAAAAATTTTAAATTTTTAAAAAAAGAATAAACAAAAAATATTTTGAAAAGAGGCTGAGACATTCTGGAGAGTGATTTGGAACTATGCTCAAAAAGTTATCAAATTGTGCATACCCTTGGACCCAGTAGTGTTACTACTGGGCTTATATCCCAAAGAGATCTTAAAGAAGGGAAAGGGACCTGTATGTGCCTAAATGTTTGTGGCAGCCCTGTTTGTAGTGGCTAGAAACTAGAAAATGAATGGATGCCCATCAATTGGAGAATGGTTGGGTAAATTGTGGTATATGAATATTATGGAATATTATTTTTCGGTAAAAAATGACCAACAGGATGATTTCAGAAAGGCCTAGAGAGACTTACATGAACTGATGTTGAGTGAAATGAGCAGGACCAGGAGATCATTATATACTTCAACAACAACATTATATGATGATCAATTCTGATGGACGTGGCCCTCTTCAACAAAGAGATGAACCAAATCAGCTCCAATGGAGCAGTAATGAATTGAACCAGCTGCACCCAGCGAAAGAACTCTGGGAGATGACTATGAACCACTACATAGAATTCCCAATCCCTCTGTTTTTGTCCACCTACATTTTTGATTTCCTTCACAGGTTAATTGTACACTATTTCAAAGTCCGATTCTTCTTGTGCAGCAAAATAACTGTATGGACATGTATACATATATTGTATTTAACATATAGTTTAACATATTTAACATGTATTGGTCAACCTGCCATCTGGGGGAGAGGGTGGGGGGAAGGAGGGGAAAAATTGGAACAAAAGGTTTTGCAAATGTCAATGCTGAAAAATTACCCATGCATATATCTTGTAAATAAAAAGCTATAATGAGAGAGAAAAAAAGAATGAACGACAAGCCACAAAATAAATAAATAAAAAGACTGAGAGCTTCTAAGTATGGGAAGGTGATTGGTTGGATTTTATTATGGTCTGAACATATTTGCAATATTGTTTTAAATTCTAGGCTCTGCATTTTGGGAAAGACACAGTAAAATAAATAAAAGGATATCTGACATATGATATCAGTTGAAGAAGTTGGGGATGTTTAACTTCAAGAAGGTCCAGGGGGTGCTAGGAGAGCTCTCTTCAGTCATTTTAAGGGCTGGCATGGTGAAAAGGAATTAGGCTTGTTCTGGCTCCAGATATAGCTCCAGATGTTAGAACCAGGAGCAATAGTTGGAAATTGTGAGGAGGCAAAATTGAGGTGGAATGTTGAGGTGGGGGTGGGGCGGGGAGGGAAGGGAAGAATAGAAATAACAATTTCATCCCCAGTAGAACTGTTCAAAAGCATAGTTGGCTGCTTGGGAAGATGCTGGTCTCCCTTACTGGAGATCTTCATGCAAAGGCCAGATGGTTACATATCATGGTTGACTCCTTTTTTTTTGGTAAAAGTTGGACCAATACTCTTTCCAATCATCTAGCCCATTTTCCTAGTAGATTGTAAGCTCCATGAGGACAATTACTTCCATTTTGATTGTTTTCTCCACAACATACATAGGTCTTTAATGAATGTGTGTTGAATTGAATGGAATAACTGAGCCCGGGCTCTGGTGCCTATGGAAGCTTGGCCAATCTTTGTGATGAATGTACCTTGCCAATTGGTCTTGTCACACTTGTCTGAATTAGCTGAAGAGCTTTTCATTTGACTTAATAGCCACTTAAACAATCCAATAGAATCCAAAGTTTAGCACAATTAGCAAAGTGGGTTCATTGAGAATTTTCAGGCTTTCTGTGGTGTCAGATTTTCCTTCACCCTCTTCATAGTCCATCTGTAAACAACTAGCTAAAGCTTGAAGAGTTATATGAATAGAATCAGAAGAGTTGAGAGACCTTTTGCCCATATGGCATGGGATTACATGTGGATATTTAACCCAGCCTGATCTATATCTATCTCTGTGATAGACACCAGAATTCTATTCCTGGTTTTGCCACTAACTTCTGGAGTGATCTGAAACAAGGCATTTCACATCTTTGAACGATAGTTTTTCTCCTGTAAACTGAAGAAAACAGCCTGGACAGGCCAAAGGTCCCTTCTAACTCTGACCTTCTATGTTCTGAAGATTCTTAAAAGTTGCATTACTTAATGGTTTGGACATGTATACTTATTTTGTATTTAATTTATATACTCTGATATATTTAACATGTATTGATCAACCTACTATCTAGGGGAGGGGGTGGGGGGAAGGAGGGGGAAAGTTGGAACAAAAGGTTTTGCAATTGTCAATGCTGTAAAATTACTCATGCATATAACTTGTAAATAAAAAGCTATTAAAATAAAAAAAAGTTGCATTACCTAGAGATCAAAGATTCTTAACTTTATTGGATCCTCAACCCCTCTAGTATTCTGGTGAAATATATGGACCCTTCCTCAGAATCATGTCTTTTTTAAATTTTAAATTTTTCAAGTTATATATGTACATTCATTTTCTATATGTTTCCATATGAGTCATATTGGGAAAGAAAAATCAGAAAAAGGGGGAAAATTACAAGAAAGAAAAAAAACAGAAGAAAAAATGTGAAAATAGTATGCTTTGATCCACATTTAAGCTCCATAGTTCTCTCTCTGAATGTGAATAACATTTTCCATCCAAAGTTTATTGGGATTACCTTGGATGACTGAATTGCTCAGAAGAGCCAGGTACATCACAGTTGATCATCATATAATCTTGTGGGTACTGTATATAATGTTTTCCTGGTTCTGTTTGCTTCACTTACCATCAGTTCATGTAAGTCTTTCCAGGCTTTTTTGAAATCAGTCTGTTCATTATTTCTTATAGGACAATAGTGTTCCATTTCATTCATAACTTATATACCATATATACTTATTCAGCCATTTCCCAAATGATGGGTATCCCCTGAATTTTCATTTCCTTGCTACCACAAAAAGGGCTGCTATAAACATTTCACATGTGTAGGTTCTTTTTCTCTCTTTTATGATCTCTTTAGGATGCAGACCCAGGAGTGGCATTGCTGGATCAAAGGGTATTTTATAGCCCTTTGGGCACAGTTCCACAGTGCTCTCCAGAATGGTTGGATCATGTCAGAACTCCACCAACAATGTATTAATGTCTCAATTTTCCCACATCCCCACCAACATTTATCATTATCTTTTCTTGTCGTCTTAGCCAATCTAGTAGGTATGAAGTGGTATCTCAGAATTGTTTTAATTTGCATTTCTTTAATTAGTAATTTTTTAGAGCACAGATGCTTATAAATGGCTTTAATTTTTTCATCTGAAAATTGTTCATATCCTTGACTTATTCTTATAAATTTGAGTTTGTTTTTTATTTTAGAAGTGAGGCCTTTATCAGAAACACTGGCTATAAAAATTTTTCCCCAGTTTTCTGCTTCCCTTCTAATCTTGGCTGTATTAGTGAAAAACTCTTTTAATTTAATGTAATAAAAATCATCTATTTCACATTTCATTATGTTCTCTATTTTCTGTTTGGTAATAAATTCTTCACTTCTCCATTGCTCTGACAAGTAAGCTATTGATTAATCTCTTCATTTGCCTAGAGTATCACCCTTTACTTTTAAATCACTTACCTATGCCTAATTTCTGCCATACTATTTTCTGGTGTTCTCATCAATTTTTGTCAAACAGTGAGTTCTTATTCTGGAAAGTGGAGCTTTTGGGTTTGTGACACAGTAGATTACTATAGTTGTTGATTATTGTGTCTTATGTACCTAACCTATTCCAGTGAGCTGCCACTTACTTCTTAGCCAGCACCGAATGGTTTTCATGACTGTCATTTTGTAATACAGTTTTAGTTCTGGTACTGCTAAACCACTGTCCTTTGTATTTTTTCATTAATTCCCTTGATATTCTTGACCTTTTCTTTTTTAAAATGCATTTTGTTATTTTTTCCCTAGCTTTATAAAATAATTTTTGGCAGTTTGATTGGAATGACACTGAATAAGTCGATTAATTTAGGTAGAATTGTCATTTTATATTAGCTTGACCTACCCACGAGAAATTGATATTTTCCCAATTGTTTAGATCTGACCTGATTTGTGTGAAACATGTTTTGCAATTGTGGACTACAAGGAGATATGTCCGCACAGAAAAAAAGCCCAGAGAGGTTGTGATTATAAATTGTTCAAAAAAGTGATTGCCATAAACCACAAGTTCAGTTATGTCATGAAGTTGCTGATAGTCATCACCGTGATATAATTAGAGGCTACACCAAGCAAGAACACCTGACCCCAAATAACTCCTTTATGATCCATCCTGTTCTTCCAACAATGTGCCTTAGAAGGCCTTAGGACCTACAGTGCACAGGATATAAGGATGATGGGTTGGTTTGAAGAGAAAGACCAGAAGACTTTAAGGGAAGAGCGGAGCTATGCCAAAGATCAAGTTGGACCCAACAACCGTCCTTTTTTCCAAGAGACCCAAGAGGCCTGTGTGTCTTCTTACAGCAGACAGTGAAGAATTTGGTGAAATATCCTAGTAGTCAGTCAGGAGAGAACAGGAGGGTACTGGAAATGGTTATAGAAATACCAAACATCTTAGGACTCCTACAGGGAGCCCTTTGACATTCACAACCCCAGCTTTCTTATTTTATGGGAAAGCAAAATAAGGCTCAGGAAGGGGAAACAGCTTGGCCAAGATCCCACAGCAGATTAGAGTCTGCGTCTCCTGCAGGTGGAAGGCAATGGTGTCAGAGACTGCAGGAGCTAAGAAGGTGAAGACTGAGAAGGGGCCATTGGATTGAGCAACTAAAAGGTCCTTGGTGGCTTTGGAGAAGGCAGCTTCAGTGGAATGATGAGGGTACAAGGCAGGCTGCTAAGGGTGTAGAATTGAATGAGAAGAGAGAAAATAGAGGTGCTGAGCACAGATGGATTTTTCCAGGAGATTAGCTATGAATTGGAGGAAAGATATAGGATGAGACATCATGGGGATGGTCATATGAAGTGAAGATTTTTTTTAAGGATAAAGGAGACATGAATATGTTTGTGGATGCCAAGGAAGTATCCAGTAAACAGGGAGAGATGGAAGATGAGTAACAGAGCTAATAAGTAAATGAGATCATTCTTATTAGAGAGGGCATGATAGAGTGGACAATTTGTCTAACCTCCTCATTTTATGGGTTAGGAAACTGAGACCCAGAAAAGCTAAGTAATTTTCCCAAAGTCATATGAGTAGTATGTGACAGAAGCCAGGTTTGAACTTGGGTCCACCCACTCCAGAGCCAGTGTTCTTTCTGCTGGGCCATCGGCAAAGGAAACTAGTTACAAAGGCATTTAACCCAACTTGTGATCACAACTGTGACTCATTGAGAGATTTTCAAGATTTTCCCAAGAATGTGCATCATTTGACTGGGATGTACTCCAGATGTGGTTAACTGGTTGATTAGTCATCATCTAAGTCAGGATAAAAATGCCTTTCTTTAAGAGTGACAGCTGCCAGTTAGCATCTTCGCTCGCTGACTCTAGGTTGTCTATTTCTCTGTGGTTACTCACAAGTTTTTTGTCATAGTACTTGGTACTGTCAACATCTTCACTCTCCCACTGATCCTGAATTTTCTGAAAATTGAAAAATCATTTCTTTTACATGGAAGCTTTAAGGGTTGATTCATTCATGTTTTTTTTTTCTCTTGACTAGGACCCTAAATTTAAGTACATATTAATCTCTGTTGCTCCGAGTCACAACTATAGAAGACATCTTTGTTCTTTCTCATTGGAATGATCCTGAGGTAAGTTAAGTATGAGAGATGATGTAATATTCTTCTCTAAAATATGTTGTTCTCTGGAGGCAGCCTTCATTTCAATTCAGAGTAATCACCCCAAATGCAGTCAGGGATTAAAGTCCAAATCCTTCATTGTCTCTTTAAAAGTCTTGTCTCCTTCACTTGGGGCTCGGCTCGTTTTTCTGGAGGCCTTCTGGAGTCTTGGTTCCAAGAGCTTAAGCTGCCTTCTCTGGCTTGTGAATCTCCTCAACTGAATCCTGGCTGAAGCTCCGAGCTTCTAGTGGGCTTCTGTGTCTGGCCCTCAGAGCTTCTTGCTTATATGCTGTACATTGAGTATACATCAATTATTATAACACTAGGATACCATTATTTGTTGTAGGATTAAATCAGTGCTAAACTAGATTTAACCACTGTCTCCTCAACTCCACTTACTTAGCACCTTGTAAGAATCCTAACAATAGACCATAATCTTCTTCAGAGATCAATGACCTAATTATTGTAAGTAGTCCCTCCACCTGTGTACTTCCCAGTCCTTTCATGCCTTAGTAGAAAGTCTTCTTGAGTCATAGTAGCCAAAATATTCTGCAGGTATTGTACAATTTTGTGGGGATTAGCCTTTCTTCAATGAACTGGATTGGTCCTTGAATTCCAGCTATACAGCATGTCACCAACTCCCTATTCAAAACTTCACTTCTTTGAATGACTCTTGTAGTCCTTATGTCCAAGCCTGAACATTTTTTTCTCTCTGAGTCTTAGCTTGTGTGTATTCGGGAGTTACTTGCTTCTGTGCTTATCTCTTGGGCTGTTCTTAAGCTGTAGTATTTACTTTATTGTGCTTTGTTTTCTTCTGTATTTTTATATTGGTAGTCTTGGTTGCCAGATTGGGATTTTGTGCTGTATCTAGGCTCTGTCCCCTCCTTCAATTTTGGATGAGTTGAGTAGACTTGGCTTGGTGCTGTCCCCTCTGTAGTCTGGTAGCTACTGTGCGCTTACATTCTGCTTGGGGTAGCTGGTAAGAGGCTTTATCTACCCTTTGCCTCATTTTCTGACTTCTGAGTCAGTTTCCAGCGAGAGGGCTGGAATTGGGTTATTTCTATATGATTTTCTCATCTCCTGACACAGTATCAAATGGATTGCAAAACTTCTGAGTTCTTATTAGCTTCAGGATCTGATTATAGGAACTTGTACTGACTTCTGATATTTTCCATCTCTCCTCCCCTAGATTGGCCATAGGCTTCAGACCCATTTACCGGAGTTCATACTGGCTTCCCTGGCACCATCTCTCTCCCAGAGGCCACCAGCATCAGGCCCATTTAATGGAATTCAAGCCGGCTTCTTTGTCAAGATCTCTCTCCCAGAGGCTACATACAGGTTTTGGAACTATGTAACTGAGATTGTGTTTGGCTTAGCTGGTGCAATCCTTCTGTCAGTGGCTATAAATTTTGGGCCATGTTTTTGTGCAATCCTGAACTGTGTGGAAAAATTTACTTCTCTTTCTCCACAGTTTTCTGGAATATTGCTCTGGCTAGTAAACATTTTTGATATTTGCAGCGTTATATAGGAGAGAGCTGAACTCTTCTGTGACCTTTCACATTACCTTCTTTTGTTTGGTAACCTTTGAATTTTTTTTAGCATTCTTTTCAAATTTTGAATTCCAAATTCCCCCTCCCTCCCGCCTCTCCCCCATCTATTGAGAAGGCAAGGAATAATTAGTTCTTTCTCTCTCTCTCTCTCTCTCTCTCTCTCTCTCTCTCTCTCTCTATATATATATATATATATATATATATGTATATATATATACATATATATTTATATATATAGTATACTTATACATATAATATAGTATATATAAATATATTCATGCAAACCATTTTCTTATTAGCCATATTTCAGAAAAAGCCAGAAAAATAAAGAAAGAAAATGATATTTCAATTTTTCCTCACAGTTCATCAGTTTTCTCTCTGGAAATGGACAGTATTTTTTCATCAAGAGTTTTTTGGAATTATTTGGGATGATTATATTGATCAGAGAAGACACATTTTTCACACTTGATCAACATCTCACAATAATCTTCTGGTTCTTCTTACTTCACTTTGCATTATTTCATATATGTCTTGCCATGGTTTTCTAAAACCATCTCCTCATCATTTTTTTTGGCAAGTCACTTTGGCTTAAGTGACTTGCTCAGGATCACACAGCTAGCAAGTGTTAAGTGTCTGAGGCAGATTTGAACTTAGGTTCTCCTGAGTTCTGAGCTAGTGCTCTATCCACTGCTCCATCTAGCTGCCTCAAGAGCATCATAAGGATGATTTCCCCTCTTTTCATCCTTTTCTCTCTCCTTTCACTCTGTTCCTCCTCAAAAGTGTTTTGCTTCTGACTTACTGCCTCCTCCAATCTGCCCTTCTATCAGCATCACTCTATCTTTTCTCCTTTTCCTCCTACTTCCCTAAAAGATTGATTTCTATACCCAACTGAGTGTTTGTGTGTGTGTTTGTTGTTACCTCTTTCACACAGGTTTTTTTTATTTTATATTGCTTATCTATTATTTTTTTTATTTTGAAAAAAATTTCTTTTCAACATTATCCCTTGCACTCAATTCTGTTCTGACTTTTTCCCTCCATCCCTCCACCCCCTCCCCCAGATGGCAAGCAGTCCTATACATGTTAAATAGGTTACAGTAGATCTTAGATACAATATATGTGTGCAGGACTGAGCAGTTCTCTTGTTGCACAGGGAGAATTGGATTCAGAAGGTAAAAATAACCCAGGAAGAAAAACAAACATGCAAGCAGTTTACATTCATTTCCTAGTGTCTTTGGGTGTAGCTGCTTCTGTCCATCATTGATCAATTGAAACTGAGTTAGATCTTCTCTTTGTCAAAGAAATCCACTTCCATCAGAATACATCCTCATATAGTATTGTTGTTGAGGTATGTAATAATCTCCTGGTTCTGCTCATTTCACTCAGCATCAGTTCATGTAAGTCTCTCCAAGCCTCTCTGTATTCATCCTGCTGGTCATTTCTTACAGAACAATAATTCCATAACATTCTTATACCATAATTGACCCAATCATTCTCCAATGGATGGGCATCCATTCATTTTCCAGTTTCTAGCCACTATAAACAGGGCTGCCACAAACATTTTGGTACATACAGGTCCCTTTCCCTTCTTTAGTATCTCTTTGGGGTATAAGCCCAGTAGTAGCACTGATGAATCAAAGGGTATGCACAGTTTGATAACTTTTTGGGCATAATTCAGATTGCTCTCCAGAATGGTTGGATTCGTTCACAACCCCACCAACAATGCATCAGTGTCCCAGTTTTCCCGCATCCCCTCCAACATTCATCATTATTTTTTCCTGTCATCTTAGCCAATCTGACAGGTCACACAGTTCTAAATGAGAGTCAGGTTTAAGAATTATCCACCACTTCCTCATCTTTCCCTCTTCTCTAGCTCTTTCATGTCTCTTTTATGTGAGATAATTTACCCCATTCTACCTCTCCCTCCTCTCTTCAGTCTGTGTATCATTCTTGCTCACTCCTTAATTTTATTTTTAAGATATTCTATCATACTCAATTTTTTCCTTCCCTCTGGGTACTCCTTCTACTAACTGTTCTAATAATCAAGTTCTTAGGAGTTACATTATCATATTATCATGTAGTCATGTAAGCACTTGGACCTTTTGAATCCCATATGACTTCTCTTTCCTATTACTTTTTCATGCTTCTCTTGAGTCTTTTATTTGAAAATCAAAATTTGTACTTAGCTCTGGTCTTTTCATCAAGAATGTTTGAAAGTACTCTACTTCACTTTAATACCCATTCTTCCTCCTTAAGAGTTATACTCAGTTTTGCTGGACTATTCCTGGTTGTCATCCTAGCTCTTTTGCCTTCTGGAATATCAATTTTTATGTCCTCTTATACTTTAATGTAAAAATTGCTGACTCTTAAGTTATCATGACTGTGGTTCCACCATACTTGAATTGTTTCTTTCTGGCTGCTTGCAATATTTTCTTTTTGGTCTGAGGGCTCTGGAATTTGGCTAGAATATTTCTGGAAGTTTTCATTTGGGGATCTCTTTCAGGAGGTGATTGACGGATTCTTTCAATTTCTATTCCACCTTCTGTTTCTAGAATATCAGGGCAGTTTTCTGGTACAATTTCTTGAAAGATGATTTCTAGGAGTATTTTTTATCATGGAATTCAGGTAGTCAAAGGTTCTTAAATAATCTCTCCTGAATCTGTTTTTCAAGTTAGTTGTTTTTTTCAATGAGTTATTTCACATATTCTTCTATTTTATCTTTCTTTTGATTCATATTTATTGTTTTTTGATGTCTCATGGAATAGTTTCCACTTTTCTAGTTGTAATTTTTTAGGAATTATTTTCTTTAGTTAGTTTTTGTGCCTTTTTTTCCATTTAGTCAATTCTACTTTTTTAAGGAGTTATTTTTTCATTAAATTTTTGTATTTCATTTTCTATTTAACCAATTCTGCTTTTTAAGTTCTTCTCTTCATTGGATTTTTGTGCCAATTTTACCATTTGGCATATTCTGATTTTTAAGGGGTTATTTTCTTCAGTATTTTGGTGCCACCTTTACCAAGCTGTTGGCTTTTTTATAATTTTCTTGCACCATTGTCATTTCCCTCCCAATTTTCCTTCTGTCTTTCTTATTTGATTTTTCAAATCCTTTTTGAGCTCTTTTCAAGAATTCTTTTTGGACCTGAGACCAATTCACATTTTTTTTTGGAGCTTTATGTAGATGTTTGACTTTGATGTTGTTTTCTTCTGAGTTTGTGTTTTTACCTTCCCTGTCACCAAAACATCTTTCTTTTTTTTTATTTAATAGCCTTTTATTTACAGGATATATGCATGGGTAACTTTACAGCATTAACAATTGCCAAACCTCTTGTTCCAATTTTTCACCTCTTACCCCCCACCCCCTCCCCCAGATGGCAGGATGACCAGTAGATGCAAAACATCTTTCTATGGTTAGGTTCCTTTTGTTGTTTGCTCATTTCCCCAGCCTATTTCTTAACTTTTGATTTCATGTTAAAATTGGGTTCTGCTTGTACAGTTTATAAAGCATTGTGCTGATTGTCAGGTTTTTCACACTGCTGTTTATTTTAGCATATTTTAGCCATTTCTGTAAATTTATCATTTTTTTTGTAGAAATATATTGTGAAATTCACATTGGTGTTTTGTTTTTATTTTTGGATGTATGGTACCTTTGAGTTTATCTTCTTGTCAGTATAGTCTTAAAACTTCTCGGTATAGTCATCAGACATAAAGTCATGTGCTTGATAGAATTAAATCTTGAAGAATTAAATCTTCATCCATGTTGATGTCCTATAAAATTGTTTGTAGAATTCTGTTCTCTACATTGCAACATGACACTCATTTTCATTATTTTGGAGAAATTTTATTATATGGTTTCTGAAAATGCAGGTAGAATTTTCTTCCTCATGGATTTTTGTAAGAAAAAATTCTTAATTTTTCCTTGATTTTTCTTCCAGATCCGTCAATTTTTTTGCAAGACAAAAATATTTTCCAATCTGACTACTTTTTTGCATTTTTCCTTATTCCTCCGCAAAAGTCTTAACCTGATTCATTATTGGGGAACAAAAGTGACCCTGCCTGAGTTCTCAGAGCTATGTACAAACTCTGACAAAACAATGTTAAGCTGAAAAGGCTTTGAATGCAGGTGAATAATTGTAATATCTGACTTCAAGGATAAGCCTAGCTAAATTCAGGGAATCTAACACACCATTTGGCCTCAGTATCTGAGATTCAGAATATAGCTGAGACTGATTTTATTTTTAATAAGCTTTTAATTTAATTTAATAAGCTTTTATTTTTTAAAACATATGCATGGATAATTTGACAACATTGACCTTGCATAGCCTTGTGTTTCAGATTTTCTCCTCCTTCTCCCCACCCCCTCCCCTAGATGGCAAGCACTACAGTATATGTTAAACATGTTAATATATATGTTAAATCCAGTATGTATAAGCATATTTATACAATTGTCTTGTTGCACAAGAAAAATCAGATAAAAAAGAAAGTAAATGAGTAAGAAAATAAAATGCAAGCAAACAACAACAAAAAGAGTAAGAATGTTATATTGTGGTTCACATTCAGTTCCCAAATAGATAAAACCAAAACCAAATGAATTCCCATGAAAGAAGACATATCCATTTGCTGTGACTCATACTGAAGGCTGAATAAGAATTCTTATTAATGATTCCCAGAAGCTGAGAATGGAGTATTGAAAAAACCTTACCTCTGCTGAATAGTTAACTATTGAGAGTTGGCGTGGGATATAAGTGGACAGTTTGAATCATGAAGCTGTATGTTGTCTGCCTCAATAAAAGGGAATACCCATGCAAATCAAATTTAAAATCCTTGAAGTGTTTTAACAATTTTTTCTACTGCTATCAATCTCCAATAAAATAATTCTATTTCTATTTAAATATTTTGTCAACATTTTACACAGATATTTTTTAATTGCTGAGTTTGGCCTTATTTTATCCTGAGAATCTTTAGTTTCTCCAGTTTCTTTTTATCAATTTCATGATATTTCTGCTAATTTATTATTTTTCTTCCATTACTTTAGTGTATTCTATTGTGCCCTCCAAACATTCATGTTCCATTTTGAATGAAACTGTTATTGTTACAGTAAATTTTCCCTTTGCTGTTTTTGTTTCCGTTTATTTTCCTCTATAATATTTTTTCTGTGTTAGATATTTTCCTTTGATTTTATACTGTTTTAATTTTCTTTTGGTTATTTATGGTAGGTTTGCTATTTTTACAGGGAATAATAGCAGATATATATATGGCACTTAAGTATTTGCTAAATGCTTTTCATACATGATCTCGTTTGAGCCTTACGACAACCCTCTGGCATAAATACTACAGGTATGATGAACCATACTTTACAGATAAGGAAACTCAGGCCCAAAGGTTAGCTAATTTACCTCTGGTTACATAGAATAGTATTGTCAGAGATAGTATTTAAATCTCAAACTTCATGGTTCTAAGTCAAATATCTGCTGTATATACACCATGCCAACTCTCAATAGTTAACTATTCAGCATATATTTAGAAGGTAAGGTTCTTTCAATACTCCATTCTCAGCTTCTGGGAATCATTAGTAAGAATCATTATTCAGCTTTCAGTGTGATTCAGAGCAAACGAATACTTCTTCTTTCATGGGAATTGATTTGGCTTTGGTTTTATCTATTTGTAAATAGAGATGAGGTACATAGAATCTCAATCTCAGCTATATATTTACACCCCAGATCTTGATAGGTCTGCCCATGAAGAAGCAGAAGAGAACATGCCCATTGGTAAAAGGATATTTTGGTTGGAGCATGTGCTGAGCATGGCAAACTCACTTTAGTAATGGTCCTGAGCTGCTATATTGATACTGTCTCTCTGATGTTTTTATAGCAGCCCATTCTTGAAAATTCATGCTTATCCTAGTCCTAGTTCTTTCTGCCAAGTCTTTTGTGTCAACTTAGCTTGGGTTTCTTGCTGGTTCATTTTAGCCTAATGACTCCTTGCCCGATACCTGATTTAACCATAGAGTTGTAGTTTTTGTCTACCATTTTATACTCTCCAGATCTGATGCCCAGATCCCACCCCATGGAATAATTACTGGATTGTTGAGAATGGTGGCTGAATATTAAAATTGCCTACCACCAATGTGACATGCGACATCAGAATAGTTTTTCAAGATAATCAATTATATAAGCAATCAGATAATTAAGTGGCCCTATCTGTTGACATTATGCTAGTTTTATGATTTCTTACTAGGTTCCTAGTCATCTGGGGCTCATGGAATGTTCAGGCTATAGTCTTACACCAGGTCTAAAGTCTTTATGAATGTGTCCTAAGAAATTTATATAGCAGAAAGGGACTGAAAGCAATTATGCGGGATGTTGGGAGAGTTTTAAGTATGGAATATGGGGAGAATCCAGATTTAATTACAACAATATGTTCATTACCTGGGGCTTATATCCTCACATAGCTTTTTCATTGGCATCTTTTAAAAAATTGTCTCAGTATGCAAGAAAGAGACAGAAAATCTTCATGACATTTGTGTCTGAGAATAAACAAGCCTCTTAACAAAATGAATGCTTCCTTAATAGGTTTGTAGGGTTTTTTATACTCAAATCTTTCTTTTATCCTCTTGACATTGCCATGTCCCATTCAAGAGCTTCAGAGCCACTAATGTTAGTTATCAGTTAGTCCCCAGAAAATTCACTCTAATCTTCTGTCACCATAGCACCTGGAGGGATGGGAGACAGAAAGATTACTATTCACCCTGTATTCACAATTTGCTATCATTTAGGAAGAGTAAAAGAAGAAAGGTTGGGGGTGGGACAGTTCAAATTGCCTTTATCAGTGTAGAAATGACAATTGAATTTCCTGTTTCACTTCTAGACAGCTCCTCTTGATAGGAAATTTATTCTGCCATCAAGAATAATGGAGAATTTAAGGGAAAATTATTTCGTCCAGCTCTCATCATTCTTCAAAGGAGGAAACTGAGGCCCAAGAAGGGAAATCAGCTGAATCTTTTTTTGTGCTCTTAAGTACTTCCCTACATTTTTTATAACCTGCCACCCAGTCCACATTAAAGATCCACTTGCAAAGTATGGCACTAGTCACTTCTATGCCTCTTTCTTCCACTGTAAAATAAGAGTGTTGGATTTTGACAAGAACATCATTTAAAGATCCTTGCAGCTCTAAAGCCTAGAATTTCCTAGCCACCAAACTGTCACTTAATAGAGCCTAAAGGAGGAATGATTTGTAGGTTTAAGAAGGTTCTGTAATATCATCTCCCCTTTTTTTTCTCTCTTTCTGTGTCTTTCCCTCTCATTCTTTGTCCACTTTCTGTCTCTCTGTGTCTGTCTTTCTGTGTCTCTCTGTCTCTGTCTCTGTCTCCCTGTTTCTGCCTCTCTTTCTCTCTCTCTCTCTCTCTCTCTCACACACACAGCCCCCATCATCACTTTTACCTCTCAAGTTAAGAAAAAATATGACTCAGTAGTAAGGAGTTAGTTGGTATGTCTCAATGAGGGCCCCTAGAGGTTAGGATCTGACTTTCTGATGAACCTGTTTGGGGTGAAGGCAATGTGTATTGGAGCTAGCTACATAAAGGTGTTGCTCTGCAAGTAGAAGCATGCAAAGGACAGAAACAAGCATTTATTAAGTATCTACTGGCATATAGTAGATATGCCATATCTACTATATGCCAGGCAATGCACTAAGAACCTTCAGTTATTATCTCATTAGATCCTTAAAACAGCCTCAGGGAGGTGCTATTTGATTCCCCTTTTATAATTGATGAAACTGAGGCAAAGAGAGGGTCGCACAACTAGTGTCTAAGGCCAAATTTGAATTCAGGTTTTTTTTGAGTCTAGGCCCAGATTGCTATTCATGGTCCCATGGATCTGCTTCTGGATCAAAGGACCCATTCTTAGAGCAGAATCAGAATTTGCAGAACAAATGTGAGCGAACAAGAACCAATTTTATATCTGAATGGTGAGTCCTGGATCCTTAGTGGACTCCTCAGGAAAAAGATAGTACCAAGGTAGGATGGGTATAAAGGGACCTAGGTCCAGAGCAGCAGTGAATAGGGCCAGAGCATCACTGTTCTGTAAATGGGATGAGAGCCACTATAGTCTGCATATCCTCCCAAACTCTCCCAATCAGTCAGGGGGTCCCCAAAGGAGACTAGCCATCATTGGCATAGGGAAGTGAACTTAGTGAAGTTACCGCTTTAATTACACTTGGAAATGTTTCTCTTCCTTAAAGCCAGCATCTTTCAAAACCAAGGCTTGTTTTATTTGCATGGTGGCCATGAGATTCTAATTGTCTGTTAAGAGACATAAATGAATTTGGTGACTGCTAATTGGGAGCATATCACTGATTAGAGTTGGTGAATGATCAGACAGAGTTGCTTTGGAGTGGAGAGAAAACATTTAGGGAAATAATTAAATTTCTGATTTGTCGTTTGTGGCTTCAATGCTTCCCATCAAGCTCACGACTCTACATTTATCAGGCTGCCTTTTACGTGTCTCTTTCTGTATCTCATATGTCTTATTGCTGTTGTTAAAGGTTCTTTTTGGAAGCTGAAGCAGAAGGCTGAGTTCTTTCTCTTCTATCATACCAAAATGTGTGCATGTGTATGTATACCATCATCCTATACAACCCTTTGAAATCTTGATTCAATACATTTTTGAAAAGTCCCTCTTTAATGGGGAAACAGTGGAGACTGTGTGGCAGTGACTCCCACTGCTTGTGCTCTATGTCTTTGGACAATTGCTTCCCCTCTCTGGCCCGTAGCCTGGATGATATAACCTCTAAGATCACGCCAGCCTCCAATGTCGCTTCTACCTGGATTATCCACTGGCAGAGCAAACTCGCTGAATTCAAAACAGTCCTCATCCTCTCTATCCCTTTACCTTCCCTTCTCTACACTTCCCAATTTCTTTGGAGGATTACTCCATTAGCCTAGTGACGCAGGGTTGTACACTCCCAGTCATCCTTGACCCTTCAATCTCTTACCTTCCCATCCCAACTTCAAATTGATTGCCATGCCCTGTCTATTGTAAATCAGAATCCTTTACAGCTCTCATCTGGAATATTGTAATAGCCTCCTGAGTGGTCTCCCTGTCTCTAGTCTCCTCACCTTGATTACTGTTTACCATCGACCCAGCTGCTGAAAATTTTGTCCCTAAGATGGAAGTCTGACGATGTCTCTCAGCTGGTCAAGTCTTCCATGGAGGCCTTTTGCCTGTGGGGTAAAATACAAACTCCTCTAGTAAAGCACCATAAATGAAGAGGCTTCCACTTATCTCTCCAACCTCATCTTGTCTACTGCCTCTCTCACACTCTACCTTCTAGCTAAGCTAATTGGTCCCTGCACTCAACATTTTGTTTTCCATCTCTTCGCATTTGTACAAGCTGTCTGCTGTCTCTTAAATGGACTTTTTCTCATCTCCATGTTTACTATTCTTTAAGGATCAGGTCAGACACCTCCTCTGTTAATTACCTTATATTTTTCTTCTCTGTGCAGATATTAATATTCTCCCTCCCTAGTAGACTACAAGTTTATTGAATCCAGGCATTCTTCTTAATTTTCCTTTTGTGTCCCCAGCACTTAGTACTCAACACATGTTTGTTGGATTTTTTGAGAACACATTTAATGATTCTGTGGTGACATCAATGGATTTTGTTTCATGTAACGAAAATTGTTAGAATAGGAAATTCTGCATCTTGTCCCTCCTGTTATCAATGCGTTCATTAGTAAAATAACATATTCTGCAAGGAGCAATCATTGCTCTATTGCATTTAATTGACATAAAAAGCAGCTGGCAATATGAATGCATTAAGTGGATCACTCAACACCTAGAATCCTATAAGGAGGGATGTTGAGTGACAGATCTTTTTTCTCCTTTATTAAAGCTTTTTTATTTTTCAAAACATATGCGTGGACAATTATTCAGCATTAGCCCTTGCAAAACCTTGTGTTCCAATTTTTCCCCCTTCCCCTACCCCCTCCCCTAGATTGCAAGTAGTCCAATATATGTTTAACATGGTAGAAATATATGTTAAATCCAATATATGCATATATAGTTATACGATTATCTTGCTGCACAAGAAAAATCAAATCAAACCAAAAAATGATGAGAAGCAAAATAAAATACAAGCAAACAACAACAAAAAGAGTGAGAATGTTATATTGTGATCCACAGTCAATTCCCACAGTCCTCTGTCTGGATGCAGATGGCTCTCTTCATCACTGAACAAGTTGAACTGGTTTGAATCCTCTCATTGTTGAAAAGAACCACGTCCATTGGAATTGATCATTGTATGATATTGATGTTGGTGTGTACAATGATCTCCTGGTTCTGCTCCTTTCATTTAGCATCAGTTCATGTAAGTCTCTCCAGGCCTCTCTGAAATCATCCTGTTGGTTGTTTCTTACACAACAATAATGTTCCATAACATTCATAGACCATGACTTATTCAGCCATTCTCCAATTGATGGGCAAAGAAATTTCCATGGACAAAAATGAACTGTCTTATGTTCCTTTGCAGGGGACTGATACAAAGTCGTAGGAGACATGATAGTTAGGAGATGTGGAATAATAGCAGGAATATACGTTGGGTGACCTGCAAGAAGATCCCACAGCTAATAAATGGCAGACAGGCCTTTGGACCCCATGGTCAATGTGTGTTTACCTATGAGACTCTCTTGCATCTTGTGACATAGCATATTCTGAGAAAAAATGTGCCCTGAAATTAGGGAATCAATTGGACATTTAAATAGCTTCTGAAAAACTACAAAGCCCTTTCCATACATTTTCTCATTTGGACTTTGCAGCAGTCCTGTGAGGTTGCTGCTGTAGGTGCTATTACCCCCATTTTATGGCTGAGAAAACTAGGGCACAGAAAGATTATGACTTATCATGGGCCACAGGGTTGGTATGACAGGCAGAATTTGAATGCAGAGCTTCCTAAGTTTAAGTCTGGTACTCGACCCACTGTACTAACCATAGTACTCAGCAGGTGAATGTTTTGTCACTGAGGAGTAAGTATGCTGGATTTGAAGTCCAAGGTTCAGTTCCCAGCTCAGCTCTTTCCTCTTTGTGTGACCTGGGCCCGGATGAAGGAGGTAAAAGGGATAAATGTACAAGGAACCTTCCGGCTTTCATTCCTATGAGATTAATAGGGTGCAATTCAGACACTATGATGGCCAAAGGGCGCCGGAGAAGGGGAAGTCAGTGTGGACTGGACTTATAAGTAATGGCTTCCTAGAAGTGGAATTTGAGCTGGGTATTGAAGGAGAGGTAGGCTATGGTTAAGTGGAGATGCTGAAGGGGAGGGAAGGCCAAACCTAGGGAGTGTGTGTAGAAATCCAGTGACTAGCCTGATTTGAGTTGTATGGGGTGCAGCTGCGGTCCTGGCATGAGCAAATGTGCTTAGAAGGAAGACACGAGGTTCTAAGGTGCTCAGTATTGCACCCTCTCCTTGGTCACCTTTAGCTCCCCTGACTGCTCTGTGACCAGTTTTGCAGCCTAAGCAGCTAAACTATCTTGCTTCTGCATTTTGGTACTGAATCAGACTGATCATTTAGGGATTTTAATCCTAGTGTATTATTCCCCTAAATCAGGGGGCCAAGACTGTAGGAGATGGGCTCACACAGCTTGTATGGAGGGTCTTACTATGAAGGGAATTGGAAAGGCAGAGAGCAGAGCTTAGACTGGCTGTTATTGGAGGAGATGACTCTAGGATTTAGAAGGTTAATATCTGGAGGATGAAATTCTCTGGTCTTTAAATCTCTTCACGTGCTGCCATCTTCTTATCTTACCAATCTTCTTACGCATAGTTTACAATCTGGCAACAGGGGCCTTCTTATTCTTCCTGTCCCATGATGCTTTAGCTCCTACTTCCATTTTCACTGGCTGTGCTCCTAAGTTTAGAACGTTTTCCCTCCTCTCCTCTGCCCCAGGCCCCATCTTGTGAAGAGGTATTTCTCAGGCCCCACAGCTGCTAATGCCTTCTATCTGAGATCGCCTCCAGTTTACCCCTGCATAGGGTCTGTATGTACGTAGTTTGTTTGCATGTTATCTTCCCTATTAGATTGTGACTTCTTTGTGGTTTTTGCATTTCTTTGTTTTTCTAGTAGTTAGTATAATACCTGGCATATAGTAAGCACCTTGTAAATATTTATTAATTAACTAGCAAACTGACTGTTCTGATGAGCCTGACCAAGTTGAGATCACTTCCCCATTGGGCTAGGGGGTGCTCTGTTCAAAGCCCAGATTAGCTAAGTTTACAAATGTAGATTCAGGCTGACTGCAAAAGAATGAATTTCTCAGCTGCTAGTACTGCCCAGAGACCACCTACTAAGTCACAGAAGAGCTGAATTCCATATTGGTACAAGTTATGCTCATGCTGGGTAAATCACAGATCTTTGAAGTATGAAGAAATGGGAGGCAATAAGGAGTCATTGCAGAGGCTCGAAGTGATGATTCTATTTTCCTTTGTTATGCTTTAAGTCTTTGTAATGTTCCAAGGAAATAACTGTAATTTCTCCAACAGTCGGCTTAAATGGCCATCTTTTTCTCATGATTACTGAAAATACTGCCATTGAGCCAGTGTACCTTCAAATGAAATAAAATATTAGGGGATGCCAGGTCATGTGATTGACAAGATGGAAGATTAGACATTTTTTCCTGACCTCTCAAACCTGACCTTCCTTTTCATGACCTCTCAAACCTATCCAAAATAGGAATTAGGCACTAGAAAGAAAGTAATTTCAACTCCTTTTGTGGTCTAAGACACCAAGAAGCCTAACAAGGTAAATAATCCAGTGAACTAAGAGAAAAGTCTAATCTATCATGACTGACATATCTACTAAGCAGAACTCAACTCTACCCATTCTTCCCTCTTTCCAAGGCCACAGAAAACCTAAAAAGCAGAATGCTGTCCTGTCTGAGACAGCATGGTAGCATTCTGTGATGTATCATCATATATCAACCTGAGAACTGAGGGTTCTGGGATAGGACATGTATATGTGGCTACTAAGACTGAAAGATCCCATCTTCCAAGTGAGACTAGATCGAGTCCCTCTCTTCCAGAAGTTACTGGTATCACTGTCAGTCTGGTCAGCATAGCAGGAGGCTGATGGTTTTGAAGCCCATTCCCCAGGGAAATCACCATCAAAATTTAGGGGGAAAGTTTGAAATTACCAAGTATCTTAGGAAGAAGAAAAATAAGTTAAAGAACTTGAACTTAAGCATATAAACCAAGGAGGAAGACAATAAGAGAAGGGAAAAGAAAAATAAGGAATAACTGGCGATTTAAATACACGAAAATGAAGGACAATCTGGCAGAAGAGAAGCAAAAGTCAATAACATTAATAGAAAACATGAGTTCCATATAAGCAAAACATATTAATCTTGAAGAAGAGATCTGTAGAGACAACTTAAGGATTATGGCTCTCCCAGAGGATTGTGAAAAATCAAAAAACCTGAATCCCACCCTACAAAAAAAAAAAAAACCACTGGAAAACTGCTTAGAACTTCTAAACACAAAAAACCAAAGTGCTAATTAAGAGATTCTAGAGATCACTTCCAGAAAAAAGCCCTATCCTTCAATTCTAAGACATATATTGATCAAATTTAAAGTTTTAATGATAACGCATTCTGCAAACAATCAAAAGAAAAGTCTTTAAAAATAAAGAAAAGAAAATTCCAATGGAGAAGGACTAAGCATTTATAGATCACCTACTATGTTCTAGGAACTATGCTAATTACTTTACATATATTATCTCATTTGATCCCTGGGGGATAAGTGCTATAATTAACACCATTTTACAGTTGAGGAAACTGCAGCAGAGAGAGGTTACATGACTTGCTCAGGATCACAGCTTATTAGTATCTGAGGCTAGATTTGACTAGAAACACAACACTCTAACTCTGTACCACCTCCACTATACCTACCAAAGCCTCAGAAGGGAATGGGGCAATGTATTTCAAAGAGCAAAGGAGCTCAAGATGCAACCCAAAATGACATACTCTGCAAACCTTAGCCCAACCATTGATGAAAAGATGCACATGCAATAAAAAAGAGGCATTCAAAACATTCCTGAAATCAAATCAAACCTGAACATATTATTTGCTTTTCAAAGACCCCAGACAACAGAAATACAAGAAAGGTAAACAAATACAGTGATCAAGGACAATAACAACAAAACAACAACAGAAGGACCAGTAAGGGATTTCTTTGTAAAAATATATAAGGAAACAAAAGTTAAAGCAGCAATCAGATAGCAGGCCTGAAACATCACTGACTAAACCTCCTAGTGTGTCACATGGAACTGAATAAATGTTTTTTTGTGGGATTAATTTATAAAAATAGGAGGAAAGATAAAAAAGGGAGAAGAGAGGAACATAGAAGAAAATATGTGAGGCATACTACTGAAGTCAAAGGTTAACAATCAAGGGAAAATCATTCTTATAGTTTCTCAGAAGGAAGAGATCGTGCAGGAAAATGGGGAAGATTGAAAAGGGAAGAACTGAAAAAGGAGGAAATCTTCTTTCAGTGGTAGAAGACATTGGAAGTTGTGAGGCTGTGAGTTGCCTACGAGGGCCATGACTTTGATAACACTGATGTAGTTCAACAGTTCTCAAGCTACAGTCTGTGTACCCCCAAAATGATTTTCACATTAATAGGAAGGCATTATTTGCCTATTAAAATGCCTTTCCCTTTTCCAACTACATGGCTCTGTGAAGTTAAATTTGCAGCCTCCACAGTATATTGCAACTGTAAAAGCTAATAGGAGAATCCAATTGTCCTTACCAGACATTTACATACATTTTCAAAAAAAAAAAAAAGTAAACAGTGCCATTCTTCTCAGTATTTTTTTTTAATTTGGAAAATATATTTTTCATAAAAATGTGATATTAATGTGTAATAGATTTATTATTTTTAACAAATTAATAAATATTTTAAATACATCAGTTTTATTTCTAATATGGCAAATATCAGTAGCTGTAACCCACATAAATGAAAGCTCTTTGAGGTCTTTGTAATTTTTTAAAGTATGAAGGGGCTCTGAGACCAAAAAAATTTGAGAATTTCTGACAGAATTTAACCCCCTCATTTTATAGGGGTCGAAAGTGAAAGTCAGGCAGCCAGGGGCAGGATGTAAGCCCAGGATTTGCCTTCCAGCCCCCCACCTCTGCCACTGTCCCACATAGTTTTTTATCCTAGGAGATCTACAGCCTTTATATCTAGCTCAAGAAGTAGCTGTTATTATGATCAACTTTGCTTTAAATGGGCAAATTAGAATATTTATAGATTCTTTTACATGTCATTCAGATGAGTTCATTAGATGCTAGATTTGCTTATTTCAATTCAAAGAACGATGTCATAGTGTTAAAGTGCTTTATAAGCTATTAAAAGCAAAGAAATTGACTCTAGATTTGTGTCTGTTTGTCCCAGCCTGGATCCCAGAAGCCTAGGATCTCCCAGTTACTTCACCAAGTACTGGAGAGGGCTAGCTTCTCTTTTCCAATAGAAATAAGGTTCTGGGAAGAGCCCTGGGCTTGAGGCTTGAGGACTCTCCCATTTACCAGTCATGTGACCTTGCCACAAATTGCTCATCCTCTAGATGCTATCACCTCACAATTGCCCAAGATGTCATAAAAGTTTTAATGGCATCATGCATGGAAACCACTTTATGCTGCTAAGGCATTATTTAACTGTAAACTCACAGTGAAATATAGCTATAAGTTAGTATAACTTTTTGCACCGATATTAATGCTAAATTTCTAATGAATTATGTAATTCAAAAAAAAAAGAAAAAGAAAAGGAAGTAGGGTCAACATGTCCAGAGTTCTTTTTTTTTTTTAATATTCCTGGGGTTAGCTAGCCCTAGATATAGGGCTATATAAAAATATAAATATAGAGATAGATATCTAGATAGATAGATAGAGTAGGCAGTTGCTCCAACCAGCCTGATGTACAGCGGGCAAATGCCATTCTCTTAACAAGTTAACATTGTTAATGCTTAATAAATTAAGCATTCATTGGTGTGATCTAGGAGAACAAATGATGTGATTGTTGTAGGCACCAAATGTTGGGGTTCGTTCAGGTGAAGAATTCACAATGGCCGTTCTTTTTTGGCAAAAGGTAAGTCTGTTTAGGAGAAGAGGTTATAGACAAAATGAAGAGATAAAACAGACACCTAGAGTGGTAAATATGAAATAGATTGGCAGAGTGTACACAGCTAGCAAGGAAAGGGGTTTTAACAGTTAATGATGGAAAAGACAAGTTTCCTAGTGGAACCCACAGTTAATAAGGTGAAATGGAATACCCTGTGAGGTTGGAGCATGCCTTTAGCTGAAAGCCTAAATCCACAGAGGAGTTTAGCACCCAAAAAGAGTTAGTTAGCTATAAGAAGGAAAATGACACCACGAGCCACGGTAGGAAGTGAGAGAAGAGACATCATGAGAGATGGGGGAAGGAAGGGGAAAGATATCACAAAGTACTGTGGTAGGCTATAATCCCAAGAGGGATTCAACAAAGATGGAGTGAGCTATGGACAGATTTATAGGGGAAATTCAAACTCAGGCATTTGACATAACTTAGATTTCTGACCAAATACAGCAAGGTGGGGCTACTCACGACCTCCACACAAGGTGGGTCCACTAGGCTAAACTGATCTCCATCAGTGAACCTTCTCTACCTGCCTCAGGGCAATACTTCTTTCTCTGCCAAATGTACCAAGAGGAGCTATTCAGGATCTTATCACTCACTGTGTGCCAGACACTGTTAAGCCCTGAGAATACCAGAAAAGCGAAAACATGGTTCTTGCTTTTAAGAAACTCACATTCTAATAGGAGAGACCACATGTAAATAAATAGTTATGCATATTAAAGGTATTTACAGAATAGATTAAAAAAACCAAAGAATACTTGCCCCCAAAGTGTGACAAACTGGAAAGACAGGTAGATTTGGAGTTAGAGACATGTGAAAATCCCAGCTTTATCACCTACCACCTGTGGGACAGCTTTCCTCAGTTTCTTGCTGTATAAAATGAGAGGTTTGGACTAGTATGATTTCTAAGTTCATTCGACCTTTGAGTCTACATTTCCGTATTCCCATTCAGATCCATTTGCCCTCTCTCAATGGCACCCAAAAGGCCTTTAGAAGGAATGGACCTAACCTAATTCAGCCAATCAGTTACCGAGCTTTTGCTTGTTACTCTGTTATGTGTCTTCTGGTCTAGATTTCTTGTTCTGGAAGATCTAAGAGAATTTTTTATTATTATTATAGCTTTCTATTTATAAGATACATGCATAAGAATTTTTCAGCTTTGACAGTTGCAAATCCTTTTGTTCCAACACCCCTTCCCCGAGATGCCAGGTTGACCAATACATGCTAAATATGTTAAAGTATAAGTTAAATACAATAAATGGATACATGTCCAAACAATTATTTTGCTGTAGAAAAAGAGTCGGACTTTGAAATAGTGTACAGTTAACCTGTGAAGGAAATCAAAAAATGCAGGTGGACAAAGGTAGAGGGATTGGGAATTCTATGTAGTGGTTCATACTCTTCTCTCAGAGTTCTTTGCCTGGGTGTATGTAGCTGGTTCAGTTCATTACTGCTCTATTGGAACTGATTTGGTTCGTCTCATTGTTGAAGAGAGCCACGGCCATCAGAATTGAAGATCTAAGATAATTCTGAAGCTTTTGAAGAAGCCTGTTGCCTACTTGGAGAGGTAAGACTAATATGCGGTCTGAGTGAAAGAATGATACAAGAACATACACCTGAGTGGCAGTCCTCACTGGTAGCAGTTTTGGAGTGCTAGAGTCGGTCAGAGATGTAGGGGATCAAGGAGAGTTGGGGTAGCCAGGGAGGACCTCATAGGGAGAGAGGACTTGAGCAAGGCTTTGAAGGTTGGAGAAGATAGTTACCAGTTTCTTTTTCCTATTTGACTCCTTATGTGTTGAGTTGGTGTGTTAAAGCTGAGTTATAAACAACACACATCATCTCTCTCTCCCTCTCCTCTTCTCCCTCTTTCCTTCTCCCTCTTGACCCTCTCCCTTTTCCCCCTCTTTCTCCTCCCCCTCATCTTTCTCTTTCCTTTTCTATTCCATAAGCATCTGTGTCTTCTGGAAACAAAAATAGTTTTGGATAATTAACCAGATCACAGCAGCAAAAAAAGCAATTAATCACCCAATCGAAGCTGGCCAGAGTTGATATTTTTCATTTCATAAACTGAACAGGATAACATTTTTCTGAGGTCATTTTTTGCACTTTTGTAATTGGCTCTGAAACAATTATTAAAGGTTATGCATGGCAATTTTAGAACTACATTGGCGTGTTTGTGACTCATGTGTCAATGGAATGCCCTGTTAGACTGCTGTGGGCTCCCTTCCCTTGTTATAGAGAGACAAGCCGTCAATTACACAGACAAGAAACCAAGGTGGCAGAATTAGTAAAGCCATTTAACCCATCAGGCCTTATTTGTACTACAAACTGAACAAAATGTTATTTTCAAGAAAACACAAAAGGAGGCCTCCTGGCAATTTCTCCTCATCATTTTGATTGTCAGAAGGTGGAAAAGTAAAAATTGATTGATAACACTCAGTCTCACCAAAAATGTTAGAGTAACTTCTCAGTTGATCCCATAACCTTTGATGATGTGTCATTAACAATATTCAGGAGAGTATTTAATTACAGAATCATAAAACCAAAAAGCCATTTGATTTGGCTGCAGTTCAGATTCATGCTTATAGAGCACCCTCAGTTGCACCATGGGATTATATACAAGGGACTTTGGAGATCATGCACTTCCATCTCCTGCCGATAGTACAAAGGGGGAAACTGAGGTCTAGTGAGGCATCATTGGTCATCTGACCAAAATAAGGGAAGTGACTTGATCAAATGTAGCTGGCCTCAGACTTGAACCCAGGTATCCTGACTCCAAGACCAGCACTCCATATATTTTAAACTCAAATCCATTTGTGCTATAGGTTCATAGAATATGGAGCTGGAAGAGATGCCAAAATTCATTTCATGCCACACTAATAGATATATGTGGCAGTTGCCATTATGGCTAAAACCAAGCTCAAACCTATCGGTTATTATAGAACTTCTGGAACATCTTTGCCTTTTTGATCTACTCAGTACCCTTCTGAGTTCTGCAGTCAAAGGCAGAGGGTACGCAAAGTTTGTATTGCTAGAGTTGATGGCATTTCTCAAGCTATATATTTGACTCTACTAAAAAAATTTCTTATGAAACAGTGAAATTGGCACTCTGGAACCTCTGACCTTTAGCCATTCATAAACCAAGGAGCCAGGGACTCTTACTGTGATGGATGGAGTTCTTGCCACTGTTGTCACAAGGCCAGAACTAGAAAAATAAGAGAGTCGGGGGAAAAGGGAAATAAATTAATGTCTACACCATCTCCATTCCCAACTTGATTTAAACGCTTGTGTATGTGTGTATTTTATCTGAACTTAACAAATGCCACGTAAGATGAGAATTTTCATAAAGTGCAACAGAAAAAAGGATGATATGTGCAAGCCATGCATCTATACCTTAGAAAAAGCTTGCTTTGTCTTTGAAATATACAACAGCTTCAACATGTTAAATTCAAAACTGTCCTACTTTGTGTTTTCTTCTGACCTTTCTTTTCTCTCTGATACTCATTTAAAAAATCTTTAATGATCCTCTTTTCATAGTTCAAAAATATTTTTGGTAAGCTTATCTCTAGCACCACTTATTTCCACTGGACTTCCTTTCCTCTCCCCATTGAAAAAGAAAAAAAATAAAGCCATTGTAACAAAATTCATAGGCATATCTTGTTTTATTGCACTTTGCTTTATTGTGCTTTATGGTTTTTACAAATTGAAGGTGTATAGCAATCCTGTATGGAGCAAATTGATTGGCACCCTTTTTCCAGCAGCTTGTGCTTACATCATCATATCTTTGTGTCACATTTTGGCAATTCTCGAATTATTTCAAACTTTTTCATTATTATTGAATCTGTTCTGGTGATCTGTGAGCAGTGATCTTGGATGTCACTATTGTAATTGTTAGAGAGCTCCATAGACCATACCCTTATGAGATGGTGAGCTTGATTGATAAATGTTCTACAAGTTGGCCCTTATCCTCTTGGATGCAATAGTAAAGAAATTAGGCCAATGAATAACCCTATAATAGCTTCAGATTGTTCAAGTGAAACGAAGAGTCCATCTATGTGGCAAACATCATTATTATCTTATTTTAAGAAATTGCCAAAGCTACCCCAGATCTTTAGCACTTTCCACCCTGATCAGCCAAGAAACCATCAACATCGAAGCAAGACCCTCCACCAGCAAAAAGATTACAACTCACTGAAGACTCGGATGATAATATTTTTAAGCAAAAAAGTATTTTAAATTAAGTTATGTACTTCTTTAAAAAAGACATATACTATTTTTTACTATAGCTTTTTATTTACAAGATATATGCATGGGTAATTTTTCAGCATTGACCCTTGCAAAATCTTCTGCTCCAACTTTTCCCCTCCTTCCCCCCCACCCCCTCCCCGAGATGGCAGTTAGATCAATACATGGTAAATATGTTAAAGTATAAGTTAAATACAATACATGTATACATATCCATACAGTTATTTTGCTGCACAAGAAAAATCGGACTTAGAAATAAGGTAAAAAAAAAAAAACCTGAGAAGGAAAGCAAAAATGCAAGCGGACAAGAACAGAGGGAGTGGAAATTCTATGTTGTGGTTCATACTCATTTCTCAGAGTTCCTTCTCTGGGTGTAGCTGGTTCTATTCATTATTGAACAAATGGAACTGATTTGGTTCATGTCATTGTTGAGGAGAGCCACGTCCATCAGAATTGATCATCATATAGTATTGTTGTTGAAGTGTATAATGATCTCCAGGTCCTGCTCATTTCACTCAGCATCAGTTCATGTAAGTCTCTCCAGGCCTTTCTGAAATCATCCTGCTGGTCATTTCTTACAGAACAATAATATTCATATACCACAATTTATTCAGCCATTCTCCAATTGATGGGCATCCATTCAACTTCCAGTTTCTGGGCACTTCAAAAAGAGCTGCCAAAAAGGCATATACTATTGAATACTTAATAGACTATAGTGCAGTATATACATAACTCTTATATGCACAGGGAAGCCAAAAATTTTGCATGACTCACTTTGTGGCAATATTTGCTTTATTATGGTAGTATGGAACTGGATCTTCAGTATCTCCAATATATGCTTGTATAGCCAAGCAAAATAGATCTCTTCATTAGGCATGACTAAAAATATGTCTTATTCTGCACCTTGTTCATCATCTCACTGTCACAAGTTGAAACGCTTTATTGTTGATCCTCTGGAATCAGGATTAGTCATTGCCAATGCAATTAATTCTTCGGTCTTTTATAAATCTTTTTTTTTCTTTACAATGTTAATGTTTCTTTACAGAATGTTCTCCAGGATTTGCTCATTTAACTCTGCATCAGTCCAGAGAAGTCTTTCTAGCTTTCTTCAGGTTTCTACCTTTCAGTATTTGTTATGGTAGAATAATATTTCAATATATTCAGCTATCTTAATTCCTCAATTATTGGGTAGCCGTTTTTAAAAAACTTGATTTTATTGATTTTTTTTGTTTTTATATAACCTATACCCTTTCCTCTTCCTCCCAGAAAGTCATTCCTATAACAAAGAATTAGAAAAAATTCAGCAAAACCCATCAAATTGTTAGACGAGATATTATATGCAGCATTCCACATCTATGAGCCCCTGTTTCTACAAAGGAATGGAGATAGGTCTATTTTCATCTCTCTTTTTTTAAAGAACCATTACTCTTACTTTATAGTCCTTTGCCACTACAAAAAAGTAGTTGTTATAACTGTATTTGTACAGAAGAATCCTTTTCATTTTTCATTGAGTTCTTTAAAACATGAACCTGGTACTGGTATTGGTGGGTCAAAGGTTGCCTCATATTACTTTGATGAATCAATCCACAGCTCTACCAATAGTATTTAGTGTTTTAGTGTGCCTGTTCTCTTGAAAGTCTTTCAAGAATTGACTTTTATCTTTTTGTGATCTTTGTCAGTCATAGAGGTAGAAGGTAGTAACTCAGAGTTGTTTAATGCATATTTGTGATTATTATTGTTAATAATGTTATATTACTAGTGACTTGGAGCACTTTTTGTCTTAAAAAGATTTTATTGATATCTTTTGTTTTAATATTGTCTGCGTTTCCCCTTCTAACATTCCTCCAACTGAAAGGGCCATCCTTTATAACAAATATTTGTTTTAAAAGAAGATAATTGGAAAATGAGTAAAAATTCAATATAACACTAATTATTCCACTTTGATGGAACAATCCTCTCTCCTCTGCTTTTGCAGGAAAATAGGGCAGGGGAGTAGGAAGTTTCTTCTCAGATCTCTTCTTTGGGGCCAAGCTTGGTCTTTATAGTTTGGAAGCATTCAGGTTCAGCTGTTTTGTGGTAGTTGTTCCTTCCATTCATACTGTTGTAGTGTGTATATGTATTTATTTATTTATGCATACATATAATATTGTTTTCTGTCTCTGATTGCGTCACTTGGTATCAATTCGTACGTCTTTCCATGCTTCATCATGTTCATTTCATGCACGGTGCAGTAATATCCACTGCGCCACCTAGCTGCCTAGCTAGGTAGTGCAATAGATAAGTACTGAACCTGAAGTCATAAAGAACTGAATCTAAATCAAAGATTTATTAGCTGTGTGAACCTAGGCAAGTCATGTTTGAATTCTGCCTCAGTTTCCTCATCTGTAAAATGGAGATAATAATAGTGCTTTCCTCCCAGGATTCTTGTTAAGGATCAAATGAAATAATATTTACAAAGTATTTTACAAACTTTAAAAGACTGTGTATATGTACTATTCTAGTTCAGCATTTTATTAGCCATTCACTAGCTGACATATATCTATTTTTTTCAGGTTTTTGTTAGCACAAAATGTGCTGCCTTAAATATTTTGATCTATATGGAGTCTTTCTTTTTGTCAATGACTTCCTTAGGATTTATGCCTAATGGTAAAATCGCTAGTTCAAATTTTAGTCCCTTTCTTTGCCTAATTCCAATGCGCTTTCCAGAGTAGTTTACCAATTCACAGCTCTACCAGCAATCCATTAGTGTATTTTTTTCCAGAAGCCTTCCTATATTGATTATTCTTATATTCTTTTCATCTTTGGCAATCTTTGATAGATGATTCTTATTATCTCCCTTCTGGACTATTAGAATAGTCTCCTATGAGATTTTCATTTCTCCATTTCTGTAAAAATATCTGGGGCTCTTAGCATAATGCAAACTCAATATGAATCAGTTGGGTGATATGGTAGTCAAAATAGCTAATTGCTTCTTGGACTTTATGAAGAAATTGTTAAGGAGTGGAGAAACTACAGTCCCATTTAGTGTCCTTTCATATATACATATGCATATCTATATATGTATATATAATTTTTTACTTTCCCTAGTTACATGTAAAAATATCATTTTTGGTTTTACATGTACATTCTTTTTTAAAAACATATTTACTTATGAATCATGATGGGAGAGAAAAAGAGAACAAAAGGGAAAAACCACGAGAGAGAAAAAAAAAAAGAAAAAAAAGTGAATGTAGCATTATTGATTTACATTCAATCTTCATAATTATCTTTCTGTGTATTGATATCATTTTTGATCTAAAGTTTATTGGGATTGCCTTGGAGCCCTGAACCTCTGAGAACCATGACGAGTCTGTCATCATACATTCTCGATGTTATTGGTACAATGTTTTCTTGGTTCTGCTTGTTTCGCTTAACATCAATTCATGTAAATCTTTCCAGGCTTTCTAAAATCAACTTGTTTATAATTTTTTGTAGAACAATAATATTCCATTACTTTCATAAACCATAATTTGTTCAGCCATTCTCCAATTGATGGGCATCTGTTCATTTTAAAAATCTTTTCCATCACAAAAAGAACTTTTTGCACATGTGGGTCCTTTTCCTTCTTTTATAATTTCTTTGGGATACAGACCCAATAGTGGTACTGCTGGATCAAAGGGTATGCACATTTAGACATAGTTCCAAATTGCTGCCCAGAATGACTGGATCATTTCACAACTCTACCAACAATGCATTAGTTTCCCAGTTTTCCCATATCCCCTCCAACATTTATCATCATCTTTTTCTGTCATCTTAGCCAACCCATGAAATGTGAGGTGATACATCAGAGTTGTTTTAGTTCGCATTTTAGTTTGCATAAATCAATAGTGATTTAGAGCATTTTTTTATATGACTATAGTTGGCTTTAATTTTGTCATCTGAAAATCGTCTGTTCATATCCTTTGACCATTTATCAATTGGGGAATGACTTGTATTCTTTTAAATTTGACACAGTCCATTATATATTTTAGAAGTGATACCTTTATCAGAAACACTGGTTGTAAAATTTTTTCCCAGATGACTGCTTTTCTTCTAATCATTTGTGTTGGTTTGTTTGTACAAAACCTTCTTGATTTAATGTAATCAAAATTGTCCATTTTGTATTTCATAATGTTCTCTAGTTCTTCTCTGGCCATAAACTCCTCCCTTGTCCATATATCTAATAGATAAATTATTACTTCCTCTCCTAATTTGCTTATAGTATCATGCTTTACATTAAATAATGTACCCATTTTGACCCTATTTTGGTGTGGGGTGTGAGATGTAGGTTTATGCTGAGTTTCTGACATATTATTGTCCCGTGTTCCGAGAAATTTTTGTGAAACGATGAGTTCTTATTCTAGAAGTTGGAGTTTGGGGGGCTATCAAAACTAGATTACTATAATTGTTGATAATTGAGTCATGTGTATCTAATGTCTCCCACTGATCCCCCATTCTATTTCTTTTTTTTCTATATGTTTTTTTTTAATTTTAACAGCTTTTTATGTACAAGTTCTGTGCATGGGTATCTTTACAGCATTGACAATTGCCAAACCTTTTGTTCCAATTTTTCCACTCCTTCCCCTCACCCCCTCCCCTAGATGGCAGGATGACCAATACATGTTAAATATATTAGAGTATAAATTAAAGACAAAATAGGTATACATGTCCAAACCATTATTTTGCTGTACAAAAAGAATCAGACTTTGAAATAGTGTACTATTAGCCTGTGAAGGGAATCAGAAATGCAGGCGGACAAAAATAGAGGGATTGGGAATTCGATGTAATGGTTCTTAGTCATCTCCCAGAGTTCTTTCGCTGGGTGTAACTGGTTCAGTTCATTACTGCTCCATTGGAACTGATTTGGTTCATCTCATTGCTGGAGATGGCCCCGTCCATCAGTATTGATCATCTTATAATACTGTTGTTGAAGTATATAATGATCTCCTGGTCCTGCTCATTTCATCAGTTCCTGTAAGTCTCTCCAGGCCTCTCTGAAATCATCCTGCTGGTCATTTCTTACCGAACAATAATATTCCATATTATTCATATACCACAATTTATTCAGCCATTCTCCAATTGATGGGTATCCATTCAATTTCCAGTTTCTGGCCACTACAAAGAGGGTTGCCACAAACATTCTTGCACATACAGGTCCCTTTCCCTTCTTTATGATCTCTTTGGGATATAAGCCCAGTAGAAACACTGCTGAATCAAAGGATATGCACAGTTTGATAACTTTTTGAGCATAGTTCCAAATTGCTCTCCAGAATGCCTGGATGTTTTCACAATTCCACCAATATTGTATTAGTGTCCTCCCATTCTATTTCTTAACCAGTACCATATAGTTTTGATGACTGCTGCTTTATAATAGAATTTTTGGTCTGGTACTGCTAGTCTCTAGTCCTTTGTATTTTTTTTCATTAATTCCCTTGATATTCTTCATTTTTTATTCTTCTGTATGAATTTTTATTTTTTTCTAGGTCTATAAAATAATTCCTTTAGTGTACTCTTGATTAGAATCCATCTGTATGGAATGTTGAAGGGGATGTGGAAAAACTGGGACACTGATACATTGTTGGTAGAATTGTGAATACATCCAGCCATTCTGGAGAGCAGTTTGGAACTATGCTCAAAAAGTTATCAAACTGTGCATACCCTTTGATCCAGCAGTGCTACTACTGGGCTTATATCCTAAAGAAATCTTTTTTTTCATTTAATCTGTTATTTTTTATTATAGCTTTTTATTTACAAGATATATGCATGAGTAATTTTTCAGCATTGACAATTGCCAAACCTTTTGTTCCAATTTTTCCCCTCCTTCCCTCCACCCCCTCCCCCAGATGGCAGGTTGACCAATACATGTTAAACATGATAAAGCACATATTAAATACAATATATATACATGTCCAAACAGTTATTTTGCTGTACAAAAAGAATCGGACTTTGAATTAGTGTACAATTAACTTGTGAAGGATCAAAGAGATCTTAAAGGAGGGAAAGAAACCCACATGTGCAAAAATGTTTGTGGCAGCCCTCTTTGTAGTGGCCAGAAACTGGAAACTGAGTGGATGCCCATCAGTTGGAGAATGGCTGAATAAATTGTGGCATATGAATATTATGGAATATTATTGTTCTGTAAGAAATGACCAGCCAAGCTATGCCCAGAAAAATAACTCTGGGAGATGACTAAAAACCATTACATTGAATTCCCAATCCCTATATTTATGCACACCTGCATTTTTGATTTCCTTCACAAGCTAACTGTACAATAATTCAGAGTCTGATTCTTTTTGTACAGCAAAATAATGTTTTGGTCATGTATACTTATTGTGTATCTAAGTTATATTTTAATATATTTAACATCTACTGGTCATCCTGCCATCTAGGGGAGGGGGTGGGGGGGTAAGAGGTGAAAAATTGGAACAAGAGGTTTGACAATTGTTAATGCTGTAAAGTTACCCATGTATAAATCCTGTAAATAAAAGGCTATTAAATAAAAATAAAAAAAAAAAAGAAATGACCAGCCAGAAGATTTCAGAAAGGCCCGGAGAGACTTACATGAACTGATGCTGAGTGAAATGAGCAGGACTTCAACAACAATACTATATGATGATCAATTCTGATGGACATGGCCCTCTTCAACAATGCAATGAACCAAATCAGTTCCAATAGAGCAGTAATGAACTGAACCAGCTACACCCAGCGAAAGAACTCTGGGTTCATGACTATGAACCATTACTTAGAATTTCCAATCCCTCTATTTTTGTCTGCCTGCATTTTTGATTTCCTTCACGGGCTAATTGTACAATATTTCAGAGTCTGATTCTTTTTGTACAGCAAAATAATGGTTTGGGCATGTATACTTATTTTGTATTTAATTTATACTTTAACATATTTAACATGTATTGGTCATCCTGCCATCTAGGGGAGAGGGTGGGGGGAAGGAGGGGAAAAATTGGAACAAAAGGATTTGCCACTGTCAATGCTGAAGAATTACCCATGCATATATCTTGTAAATAAAAAACTATAGTAAAGAAAAGAATCCATCTGTACTATTGTGTTAAGTTCTGGGTCCCACTGTTTGGAAAGACTTTGATAAGCTGGAGAGTATCCAGAGGGAGTCAAGGAAGATGGGGAAGGATGTTGAGCACATGTCAGATGAGAATCAGTTGAAGGAAGAACTGAGGATGTTTTAGCTGAAAAAGAGAAAGCAGGCAGGGAGAGGACAGGATGAAGATTAAGATATAACTTTCTTTAAGTATCTGAAGGGCTCATATGTGAAAGAGGCCTCATGCTGATGCTGTCCCTCTGGGCAGGAGTAGGAGCAATTGTTGGAAGATCCAAGGAAACAGATCCTGGCGTGATGTCAGGAAAAGATTTCTCTAAGTGTCATAAAGTAGAATAGTCCAGCTCCAGAGGCAGTGGCTTCTCTCTTCCTGGAGGCCTTTTTGTAGAAGGTGAACAGCTCTTTGTCACGTGTATTGCAGAGGACATTCTATTTGTGGTATGTGTTCCTAGAATCATAGATGTAGTACTCAAAAAGATCCATTGAGTCATTTAGTTCAAACTTCTCATTTTATAGATGAGCATTCTGAGCCCAGAGAAGTTAGATAGTGAGTGACAGACCCAGTATTAGAAGTCATGTCCTTTCATTCCAAACCCAAATCCCTTCTCAGTGATCACAGGTAAACCAGATACTGATGTCCTGGGGACTCTGAAATTGGCTAAGTCCTGGGGAAAAGCCCTACCACACTCATGAAATATCTGTGCTCCATGGTCTTGTTTTCAAATTCCTCCATAATCGATTTCCAAATTTTCTTCTCACTACTACTTTGCAAAAACACAAGAAAAGAAACATAATCCTGATAATTTCCTCCTATCAACACAGCATTCATGTTCCTTCCTTGAAGCTTTAGCCTATGCCATTTCTTTTCCCTTCTCTGTCTAAATCCCTGCCTGTCTTTCAAAGACCCACTCAAAATTGTCTTCTTCCAAGGAGACTTCTCTGATGTTCTGAATTTACAATGCTTTTTTCTTTTTTAATTTCTTATGGTCCATATTACTTTTTTATATTGATTGTTTTAATTAAAGCTTTTTATTTATAAAACGTATGCATGGGTAATTTTTCAACATTGACCCTTGCAAAATCTTGTCGTGTTCCAAATTTCCCCCTCTTTCGCTACCCTTTCCCCCAGATGGCAGGTAATCCAATTATGTTAAATATGTTAAAATATATGTTAAATCCAATACGTGTATACATATTTATACAATTATCTTGCTGCACAAGAGAAATCAGATCAAAAATGGAAAAGCCCCAAGAAAGAAACAAAATGCAAGAAAACACTAATAGAAAGTAAAATGCTATGGTGTGATCCACACTCAGTTCCCACAGTCCTCTCTCCGGGTGTAGATGGCCCTCTATATCACAAGATTATTGAAACTGATCTGAATCATCTCATTGTTGGAAAGAGCCACGAGCATCCGAAATTGATCATCATATAATCTTCTTGTTGCCGTATATAATGATGTCCTAGTCCTGCTCATCTTACTCTGCATCAGTTTGTGTAAGTCTCTCCAGGTCTCTCTGAAATCATCCTGCTGGTCATTTCTTATAGAACAATAATATTCCATAACATTCATATACCACAACTTATTCAGCCATTCTCCAGCTGATGGACATCCACTCCATTTCCATTTTTTGCTACTACAAAGAGGGCTGCTACAAACATTTTTGTACATACAGGTCCCTTTCCTTCCTTTATGGTTTTTTTGGGATATAAGCCCAGTAGAAACACCGTTGGATCAAAGGGTATGCACAGTTTGATAACTTTTTGAGCATAGTTCCAAATTGCTCTCCAGAATGGCTGGATGTATTCACAGTTCCACCAACAATATATCAGTGTCCCAGTTTTCCCACATCCCCTCCAACATTCGTCATTATCTTTTCCTGTCACCTTAGCCCACCTAAGAGGTGTGTAGTGATAACTCAGAGTTGTCTTAATTTGCATTTTTCTGATCAATAGTGATTTAAAGCACCTTTTCATATGACTAGAAATGGTTTTATTTTCATCTGAAAATTGTTAAATCCTTTGGTATGGTCCATATTACTGTATTTTCACTTGTATGCTTGATTTTTTTTTTTTTTGGCTGAGGCAATTGGGATTAAGTGACTTGCCCAGGGTCACATAGCTAGGAAGTATTAAGTGTCTGAGGTCAAATTTGAACTCAGGTCCTCCTGACTTCAAGGCTGGTGCTCTATCTGCTGCGCCACCTAGCTCCCCCTATGCTTGATCTTTTCAACTAGAGTATAATCTCTTGGAGGGAAGGGACCAAGTTCCTCCTACCTCTTCCCTCCTTCCCTCCATTTCTGTCTGTCTTTCTGTCTCTGTCTCTCTGTCTCTGTCTCTCTCTCCCGCCCCAGAATAGAATAGTGCATCATACCTACTAAGCACTCAATTAATGTTTGTTGATTGTTAAGTTAATTCACCCTTTGAATCTTAGTTGTGGAACTATAAAAATCGTGATATTCAGTAGTAGTCTTCACTACCTGTAAAGGGAAGGGAGAAAGGGCAAAGTATTTCTGATATCCCACGGAAAAACTATGTCTATCTTAAAAATTCTCTCCATGAGAATTTCTTCCAGGACAACTATGAGCTTATCACTATTTACATGAGGAAGAGACAAGAGACAGATGAAAAGTTATGAGAATTTAGTGGCATTTGCTCAATCAATTGGATTTCACCTTAGCCTTCCTAACTTAGCTGAATCGTTGGTCTATTTGCTGGTCTTATTTGTCTTCACGCATCAGGTTTTCATTCTTGTGCTTCTAGTACTCACAAGGCAATGAGCTTCCTTGAAGGTAGTATTTCAAAACTTCATTTGGATAGATCATCTCATCAACATCTCTCTGACCCTAACTTCTCACCTTGTGCAATTCTTAGCTGTGGTCACACTAGAGTTCTCCAATAGAGGTTCCACCCAATGTAGGGAGCTCCTTTTCCTCTTTCTTTTAAATTTTATTTCAATATTTCACGGTTCCAGACCCATTCTCTAGCATCCCTTAGGGGATTCTGGTTACACCGCTGGATATTTAGGGAAGAAGTTACCTAGCACTCTGGTTTGATTCCAGGAGCAAATTGAAGAACTTGCATTTTGCTTTGGGAGACTTAACCAAAATGGAGCTCATACTCGAGCAGCTTGGCAAAGCAATCAGCTCTTGAAAGAGTTATTTTGGTAAGAAAATAAGACTATTGGAGTCCCAGAAAAATATATGTCCACATATACATAGACACAGTGGACTTGCAGACATATTCCTTATTAGGCATTTCTTTTATCACACCCTTCAACTTCAAACTGTCCCGTTGAAGTTATCTGTCAGACATAATATTGACCCTCTCAAGAGTTAAGAACAATTCCAAAGGTATGATCAGTATTTCATTCAAAATCAGCTTGCTAAAATACAGAGGAAGAAAGAAGGTCATGCTTTCCTATTTCTTCCTTCTCTCCTAACAAGTCTTCAGAGGCTCTGCATGGAAGGTGGATGCTGGTGCCAACAGTCATAAGAGCCCCCAAGGTGCACATGAGACTGGACTTAGCGTTGCCTGAGTAACCTCCCTGCATGAGGCCCCTCTCCCTCATTCACTTGTTTCCGTGGCAAAAAATTGTCTTTTTTTTTTTTTAAAGTGGATATAATGCCAGGAAAAATGGCATAAGAACAGTGAATATGTTGAACACTGTCCAATCACAAAGAACTATTTAAGATAGCTCATAACCATAGCAATATTCCCTTTGGCTTAAACTAAGAAGAGTTAAAAAAAAACCTGCTCAATTGGAAAGAAATCTATTTCACCTGCCTCTCAAAGAGTTATCAAAAAAGAATTCTCAGAGCCTGAAGGTCTTAAAAGTCCCTTTGTGTGTTCCTTGTTTTATTTAATCTGCTTGGCTCAAGTAACTCGACATGCCCGAGGCTCACACGCCGATGTGGCTAATTTAAAGAATTTTTCATAAATACAACATCACGAGCTCAAGAACAAATACATTAAAAATGAACTCTTACTGAGTTAATATGCAAAGGAGCTATGTGGTTAATGCTTTACACTAATAGAGTTTTTTTTTTTAAATCTGAACCTGTGACTTTATCAGTGTCAGCAACTCCATCTACAGAGATATTTATTCTCAACTCAGATTTTTACAAGACTTAGATTTTAAAATGTCTAGCCACTGAAGAACAAAGCTGAGGCAGAGGATTTTTATATTGCCATATCTTAATACATATATGCAGTCATTATTACCAAAATTATTTGGTAGTACCCAAAAATAAAGAGATCACTGGAATAGAGATACCAGAGGTAGACATGAATAGTTTCAAAGCATTTGATTTTTGTTTTAAAAATATGTACCTCCAAGAACATCTTATTCTCGATGCATATGAGTATCATCTTTGTAACTTGTAAGCTATCTTGACCTTCAGAGGTGATGCAGCAGTTATGTGCCCAAGGCAGGTCTCCATCCCAGCTATTCATGTCCCTAAAATTGGCCCTCTAGCCATCATACCTGGATGCCTCTAAAACATCACCCACCTGCAAGTCCTAGAGCGCAAGCTGAGGCACATGAATTAATTTTCAACTTGGGTCACACACAATATATGAGAAGCGTGATCCCTACATATGATCTACTATATTAGCCACGTTGTCCTGTTGATTGACTTTGAAACCGTAACGATTTTAGTTAACTTAAGAAAAAATTTTCATTGCTCTAAAAAAGTTTATTTTATTTTTAATTTAATTGGTTTTTTAACACTGACAATTTTGTAACTCAATCATAATGTCTTTGGGAGTCAGTCCTACATAAACTTATATCTGTACTTGCCTAACTCTTATCGGTCTATTCACAAATTGATCCCTTTCTACAACTGGAGTGTAAACTGTTGTTTCATGCCCTTTGCACGTGCATACAACACTCAATGTCCCAAAGTGCTCTCATATTGTGGAACATTCTACAAAACTGGAATATTAATCCACATGATTCTGAAAGGTAGACAAGTGTTATCATATCTATTTATAGCCAAGAGCAAGAAGTGACAAGTGATTTATCTAAGACTTCTTAGCAGGTTGATGGGAGAGCTAGGATTGTAGCAGCAATAAAAAAAGAAATGTTTGATTACCAAACCTGGTGAGAGAGAGAAACTTGTGTGTGTGTGTGTGTGTGTGTGTGTGTGTGTGTGTGTGTGTGTGTGTAAAGGTAGGGCCATTAGTATAAGGGGATAATAGAATTGGCTCCACACGACTTTAACTCAAATTAAAACTTTGTTTCTCCAAAGTTAATGATTTGATTTGTTAGGGTGATCTTGAAACCTGATAGCTATAGCATACAGACTGGTACCCCATCAGTGAAAAGAATTAGTGATGGTGAGAGAATTATGATTCCTTTTCATTGTGTGCTAGTTGCCTGGGGTAAGAGTGAGGGCCATCATTAAGCAGGGGGAAATGGATAACAAAACAGTACCTGTTGGCTTCTGCCTCGAATTAAACTATTTTTAGATGGAAAGGTATTAAACCCTTTTGCCTCTCTCATGGTAGGATATCAGCTCGACATCATTCAAGAGTTTCTTTGTCAAAGAGTGTCAAAGGGAGAGGATTAAGGCTCTCGACAAAGGTAGCTGGCACAAGATTTGGACACACACACATTTGGGAGATGGATGCTAATCGCTGATTTGTGTGAGGTGAGTAGGTTCCTCATTGAAAGATATAATTATCCAAATGGTTGCCAGCATGCTCTAACTCTGCTTCCCTGAGTAAAAAGGCTGTAAGCACATCTAGTGTCCTTTGGAAACCAAATTGCAGCAGGTTCTTGCTCTTAGAAGGAGGAACATACTTCCTACTTCTCCACAGGATTTTGGTTATTTTTTGTTGTTGTTTTGTTTTTGTAAAAACCACTAAAAGCTGGTACTTAAGATTTTCAATGATGAATGAATATTAATGTTCAACTCCCCACGTTGTATGTTGAAATAAGGATTCAGGAACCAGGCCGCCAGGAGAGTAGAAAAGGCAATAGAGTAGCCGTGCTGGGGGGGGGGGGGAAGAGAACATTGAGGTGGGGGCTTGGGCTGTCACAATTTCAAGCTTGGCTCCATATGACAAGGAAGCAGTGTATTTCCTACCTTGATGAACACATTCTAATGAGCTGCTGGTTTTCAAGATAACATTTTAGTGAACTCTTGATAACAGAAAGCTTCAGACATCTCCTCTGTCCCAAGGGGAAGAAGGATGGGCAACAAGCATCTATGGATTCTCACACTAAAAAGATTATAGTACTTGGAGATAGAAAAGTCTGAGTTCAAATCCTGCCCCCAGCATTTATGAGCTACATGACCCCGACCAAGTCTCAATGTTTTTGAGTCCCAGTTTCTTCCTTTTTCAAGTGGTGACAATCTTACAAGTAAGCACTGGCCTCACGGGGTTGCTAGGAGGTGTAAACCGAGTACAGGATTAAAGGTCTTTGCCAACTTTAATGCCTTATAAATTTTAATGCCTTTAAAACTTTATGAATTTCAAGGACACCTTTGCTGAATTCTTCTCTCTACCACAGTAGTTATGTGATGCTGGGACAAGTCACTTAACCCCTGGGTGATTAAGGTGACACTCCAAGGCAGATGAATCTTTCTGCCCCACACATAGGTGCTTGTTGATTTCTTCTCTTGGACTGGTAAGCAAAGTTTCCACACTAAGTTTCCCAACCAGAGGAAATTACAGGTCTAGATTTCTCCAAATTATTTTTTTCTTAGTGTCACATTTCCTGCCCAACTGTCTCCTAACAATGTGAAGAAATTAAGCCTCTAGTCCTTTATCAATCAATCACCTAACATTTACCTAGTCACCCACTATCAGTGAGCTAAAGGTCTTTTATTTAGGCCTATGGATTGAGGAGGACGAACAGATGATAGGATATGGATCGCCAAAGAAACAGGCAATTTAGTCCTGCTCTTCAAAGAATTTCTGATACTTAACTATTTCTAGTCTGGTAAAGACATATACTATTGTTCAGTCACTTCAGACATGTTTGACTCTTCATGATCCCATCTGGGTTTTCTTAAGAGAGATACTGGAGTGATTTGCCATTTCCTTTTCCAGCTTATTTTACAGATGAGGAAACTGAGATAGACAGGATTAAGTGATTTGTCCAGGGTCACATAGCTAGGAAGGGTCTGAGGCTGTATTTGAACTCTTGAGGATGAGTCTTCCTGCCTTCAGACCCAATGCACTGCAATGCTCCCTAGCTGCCCTAAAGGCAGGTGTACGATGTACCTAATCCAGTACACACCTAGATTTTGGCTGAGTATGTGAGGATAAGAGGAGGAGAAAATAGTTTCAAATCCTTGGAGAATAGGAATTCTTTTTCCATTTTTTGTTAAAATGTCCTCAAATGATAGACGATGCCAATCTTGTCCGTGTGTCTGTCTGTCAAAGAAAAACAGATAGTTCTCAGTATTCCACTCTAACAGACAAGAAAAGCAGCATCTATGAAATACCATTCAATTGGGAAATTGTTTCTTTTTGACTTTCAGAAGAAAGCCAGACACGCTCAGTCACAGATACATACACACACACACACACATGCACTCACACAAAATATATACACTCACATATGCTCGATGCACATATTCTCTTATACCTCCTACCCCCAGATCTTCAAGTTGCTCTTATCAGTAGCCAAAGGTACATGTGATTGAGTAGTAGATGGCAGGAGTGATCCAACATGGAAACTTTGGAGGGTCATTATTAATCATATAGAAGTTTTAGATGGGTTCTGCTAATTTGGCTAATTTGCCACTAAGGATAGGCATTGTTCCTCCATCCAACTATAAACAGATCGTGTGGAGCCTTCTTCTAAGGGGTCACTGTCCTTGACTCTTGGGGTGAAGTTTCACCATTAATGCGGTCAGGGAAGCTTACATGAGGCAGGAGAAAAGGCCACAGGGAACAACAGTGTTTTTGCTTTCTGTTCATCCAATGGGTTCTCAATCAGTCAATAAGCATTTTTTAAACACTGGACTAAATATTGAGAATGTGACGAAGGACAAAAAGACAGTCCGTGCTCTCAAAGAGCTTATGGTCTCATGGGAGAAGGGAATAACTATTTATATAATGCCTACCATGTGCCAGGGATTGTGCCAAGTGCTTTTTACAAATATTTCATTTGATCCTGACAATGATCTTGTGAGGCAGCTGCTATTCCAGCCTCTATTGTACGGTGGAAGAAACTGAAACAAGCTAAAATAAAGGAAGATGCCTACAAAGTCACCCAGTCCATGTCTGAGGCCACATCTGAACTGGGGACTTCTTATTTCCAGTCCTAGTGCTCTATCTAGTGCACCATCGTGGGCTTCTAATGGAGGAGATAACTCATAACCAACTATCTACATACAAGATATGTACAGGGTAAATGAGAAGTAATCTTGGAAGGCCATTAGCAGTGGGCAGGACTCGGAAAGGCCAACTGCAGAAGAGAAGAGTTGACCTGAGGCTTAAAGGAAGTCAGAGAACTCAAGAAGCCAGAAGTATAGAGGGAGAGCCCTTCAGGCTTCGGAGACATCCAGTACAAAAGCATGGGAGTGCCATTATCGATTGTAATATCATGGAGACAAATGAGCAGAGACAATAACATCTGTCTTTGATATTTACTGGATGATTGCTTCTGATTCCATGTTGCCAATGCTGACCTTCATTCACCACACAAAGTTTACTTCCAAGCTCAGCTCTAGATGATTTTGCTCAAGGTGTGGGTGAATTCAGAATGTGGGTGAAGATCCTAAAGGCATTGCAGATACTTTTCAACAAAGTAATTAAATCTGACCTGCAATCTTAGACCTCACATAGAAGCTAGGGTTACAACTGAACATGTAGGTTGAGTTTTGACTGATTTTCAGCCCTGCAAGAGAAAAGACGAGATAGCTTTTGGATTTTGGTTGTCATAACACGCTGTCTCAGAAAGTTGTACAAACAGTCCCAGACATTGGAGTTGTCCTGTAAATATAGCTTTAACTACAATTATACGTGCCAACATTACTGTCTGCTCCTCCTACTCAATGCAATTTAGCAGACAGAAAGTATTCTACGCCATACAGGCTGGTATTCTTCTATACCAAAGATATTAAACACTCAGCCCACAATATTCCCAAGTGCCACCAGAACCAGATTAAAATGTAGTTGAGACTTTTTAAGGAAATAAATAAAGATGCAATAAAATAGAGATAATGTTAATGTGTAGTTTTCTAAATCACTTGATATCCTGCAGGGATCTTTATGTATGTTTTAGTAGCTTCTCTTTCTATTTGAGTTTGACATGGTATAAAGTAAAGAGTGCTGGATGTGTACTCAGAAAATCTGGGTTTACATTTTGGTTTTGCTGCTTATTTCCTGTGCAATATAGAGTAAGTCATGTATCCTCCCTGGATCCCAATTTCTTCATCTATAAAATGAAGGGGTGTATTTGATGATCTCTAAGGTTCCTTCTATCTCTAGATGTTGATCTTAATTTATGTAATTAGTGGACATCTCTTTTCATTGTATCAAACAGTGATTGATCTCATTTTAAAAAATTTCTACCCACGAGCAATTGAAAATTTTCCAATTGTTTAGATTTGACTGTATTTGTATGAGCTATTAATTATCTTTGCAATAGTGCTGTTATTGTGTACACTGTTTTGCTGGTCATCCTCATTTTACCTTTGCATCAGTTCATATGTCTTCCCACATTTTCTTGAATTCATCCTGTTCATAATTTTTTAATAACATAATAGTATTCCATGGCCATCATATACCACAAGTTATTCAACCATGACCAGATTGATGATCTCCTCACTTTCCAATTCTTTGCCACTACAAAACGAGCTGCTAGAAATAGTTTTGTACAAATAGATTCTTTCCCCTTTTCTTAGATCTCTTTGGGGTATAGACCTAGTAGTAGTATTGCAAGGAATGACTCATCTCATTTGAAGGAGTGAAAAGTAAATTGAATCTGGAGTGAGGACTCCTGCATTTGAATCTTAGCCCCAGACAACCTGAGTTTGTTTCCTTTGGTCCAATTAGGGGAATTTCATTGTGTGACTTCTCGATCAAATGATTGATTGTGTGTGTGTGTGTGTGCATGTGCACACATTTGGTAAGTAGAACTATTTTATCTGTTTGTGAAGGTAGAAAAGGATGGAAGAAGGACCTGGGGATATTTAACCTGAACAAGAGAACACTCCAAGGGAACATGAAAGATGGCTTCAAGTATTTGAAGGCATGACATATGGAAGAGATATCAGGCTTGCTCTTTATTTTCTCAGCAGTATTTTTGTTTCCAAATACGAGTAAATATAGTTCTCTATTTTCATTTTTGTAAGACTTTGTGTTGACAATGTTTTCCCTCCTTCCCTTACTTCGCCCCTCTCCAGGACAGCAAAGAATCTGATATAGGTTAAACACGTACAATTCTTTTAAACAGATTTCCATATTTGTATGTTGTGCAGGAAAATTCAGACCAAAAGGGAAAACACCATAAGAAAAATAAAACAAACTACAACAAAAAATGATGAAAAAGGTATGCTTCAATCTACCATCGGCCTCCATAATTCTCCCTGCGGATGGCATATTCCATCCCAAGTCTCTTAGAATTGTCTTGAATCACTGCATTGTGGAGGAGATAGTATTGGTCTTTTTGACCCTAGAGGATAAAGTCAGGAGAAATAGAAAAGAGGCAAATTGAGAAACTTCTTCCTGAGTAGACTGTGTAAAAGTGGGATGTATGAGCTGCCTTGGGAGTTGGGGACGTCTCCCTCTCTCAAGGTCTTCAAGCAAAAACTGGGTACATGGAAAAGAGGCCTCTTTTCAAATATGGATGGACTTTAATCGGAAGATTCAGGCTGCCCTTGTGAGTTTAGATCACTTTAGAAACATAATTGCTTTTGCTTTTGTGTTCCAGGGATACCATCTTTCGGGGTTAGTCCCCCAGTTCCTGGAGACTAGATCTGAAAAATATTATATTTTAAGCATATACCAAAAGGCTTCCTTGGGGCAATATGAAAAATGAATAAGAGTGATAGATCACAAATTTTGAAATTTAATCAAGGGGACAATTATAGTTTATTTGCATTTCAATAGAACTAAAGAGGTTTTGCCGAGAATTCTATGGGAAGGAATCACAGAGCAGTTCACATGCAAAATTATTTCATCTGTTAACAGCTCCAAACAAAATCAGCGCCTAGCTCTCAGAACTCAGAAGCATCCAGCTTGATTGAGGCCACTTAGGTCATGGATTCTTACTACTTAAGGAGGAACTGAACACAGGAATGAAATGAGCCATTGAGTCCTAAGGTTGTGATTGTGCTGTTTGATGACTGGGAATGGCATAGCTGCTAAGGCCCTTGAAGGAGACAGTGGGCCTTGGAAGTGAATACCTCCTCTTTCATTCTTTCCTGCTGGTTGTTTCTTTAATGTGGAGGGTGAATAGAGGAAGGAGAGTGGGGGGCTGGTGGTACTTCAGGCACTGGGGAAAAGTTATGTATTGGCTGCAGATTCTCTTTTGAATACCTAGTTTGAGCTGCAACTGGGAAATTTCTTGGGATGTTAGTTATTTGTAAATTGCTAACCTGACTTTATTATTGATACGCCCCAAAATTCTGGCTCCATTTGCATCTTTCCAACCTCCCTAGGCCCATGACATGCTTCCTGTTGGCTCTTTTCCTTGAGCTATTAATTATTCCTCCTACACCACAGTGAATCATCCTTCAAGGATGAGAGCTTCCCATGTGTCCTGGCTGGGTTCTGGACAATAACTTTGTTGTCTACATGCAGGCATTTACAAGTTGAAAGGTGGCATAAGGCTTGGGGATAATCCAAGGTTGGAGAAGCTAAAACACTGAGCCCCAAAGGAAAAGAATCTGCTGTTGAGCTGAGAGACAGAAAGCCCAGGGAACCAAGCCTGGGAGTGACCCATAAACTCATCTGGGGATCAGGCTGCCTAACAGAGCAGAGCTGGAGGTGGAAAGGAATGATACACAATCTCATGAGCAGGGACCCAAGAAACCCCTTTTAAGTGATTGGACCTGAAGTTTTATCCCTGCTTTGGGATTTAATAGCTGTGGAATCTTAGAAAAGTCTGACTTGGAAGCATGTGAGGACTGGATTGGAGGACCTCTAATATCTCTTCTCCCCATGGATCATATGTTCCTAGCTCTCCCCCTTCTCCCATTTCAGAGTCTTGGATGGGCATTGCCCTCTATATTGGCTCTTATTCCTCAAATGCCTCCAGTAGAACTTCATTTTTCAGTACAAATGGTTCTAAGTTCTTTTGGGAGCTATTCAGGGCCCAGTCTAAAGTTCCTAAGTCTGTATGCCCTTAGAGGGATGTTCATTTATAGCTAGCCCAACCACTGTGGTACTGTGGATCTGTTGTTACTTGACTTCCTGCCAATACCCAAGTCAAGGCTTTTGGGCATCTGTCTCTCTTTTCTAACTCTTCTTGATTTAGTCATTCAGCATCCATTTATTGATTGCTTGTTACTCAATTTCTATTTAGTTAACATTTTGTAGAGCACTTAAAAGTTTATAGAGGTCTTTCTTTAGAACAATTATACGAAGTAGGCATTATTTTATTTTACAGATAAGGAAGCAGTCAGCCAAAGGTTTAAGTCACCTGGCTAGCATCACATCACTATTAACTTTTGAAGCCCAGATTCACATTCATGTCTTTTTGCTATACCATTTTTCCCTATACGTTTGGAGAAATGCAGGCCAACATTTTTTGGAAGGCAATTATGACAAGCATATAAGAAGTAATACCACAATCTTAATGGTGAATGAGAGTATCAAGACTATCATGTTAGGGCAAACCTGATGTCTCCAAAAGGATCATTGGGAGTTATTTTCTGAATGGCAATTTGAAAAGGATAGCTTCCATATCCAGTGGATTCCGTACCATAACTCTTGTGTGTGTGTGTGTGTGTGTGTGTGTGTGTGTATGTGTGTTTTCAATTGAACTGAGCAAGCATTTTTAAGTGTATACTATAAGTCAGGAACTGTCCTACATGCTGGGAATATAAGGCCAAAAAGGAAAATAATCTTTGCCTACAAAAAGCTTACATTCTACTTCTGCGTAGGATTCTGTGGTTTTATGCTTTGGGAACAAATCAAAATGTCTTAGTCTAGCTCCTTAAGAGACAAAATATCTGAGGATATGCTCCTAGTCAATTGTGAATCCATTGCTGGAGCAAGCTGAAAATTCAACCTCGATCAGATAAAACATGTTGGCAATTCACTTTATAAAGAGTTGACCACACAGTTAATTAGTTCTAAAATTCTTCTGGGAACATACAAATTGAGGAAGTGAATTGTCATTTTTTTCCTTATGTTCTTGAAATATAGCAATAGAGAAGTAGCTTTTTAAAACTTATTTTTCCTCCACTTCCAGTACTTTAAGTGCCTACCTATCCATTGACTCTTTGTGTAGTGACATCCCGCATGACACTCCTGGCAGGCTCCAGTTAAAGAAAAATAATAATAGCCACTCCCATTCCTATAGTACTTTAAAGTCTTCGAAGCACTTTCCTCTCAAAAATTTTGTGAGGTAAATAATGTATTATTATGGCTGTTTTTTGAGTAAAAAAACCTGAGGCTCAGAAAGGGGTAGTACATTACTGAAGCTCATGCAGCTAGTAAATAGCTATAGAATTGAATTGGATCTGGATTTTTCTTACAGCAAATAAATTTGTTGTCCCATTTTTCAGAGGTGGATTATCCATCTGTGGATGACTCAGTCCTTTTTCTACTATTTCTGTCCTTCTTTTGGCCATTTCATTGCTTGTGGTAGGAAGGGCAAAGAAAGGGAAATGATCTCAAACCAGTCTACATAGCCTCTGGTTAGCTACTCTAGCACTGTGTAGGAAGGGGTGAGGTTGGAGGTAAGGAAGGAAAAAAGAGCTGGAGATGTATCTTTTATAATAAGAAATGAGGATAAGAATCACCTTGGAGGACAGAAAAGAACTATAGAGATTATCCAGTCTAATCACCTCATTTTGAAATGGAGGTACAGTATGTAGAAGGAATGTGTTCCAGATAGTAAGTACTCACTTAGTAAGAAGCCAAGTCAGAATTCGAATCCAGCTTTTTCATCTGCACTAACAAATAGTTCACTATTTGCAAAATGAGACTTCATCTGCAAAATGAGACAGTTCTGGAATGATGAGAAAAGTGAGGCTTGAAGACATGAAGTGGTCTTAACTATTGTCTATCTTGAATAGTTTAGGCACTAGACATTGAGAGACAGAATTCAGGAAGTCTCCTTATTTCTTTCCTTTTTTTAAAAAACATTATGAACTAGAAAATCATCAGCAAACATGAACATTTTCATTTGTAAAAACGGCTGGAAAAGAAGAAAGTATGTGTGTATACAGGTGTTTAAATGTATATATGTAATATATAAAATATATTTGTGTGTATAAATATCAAATCATTTCTTATTACATACAACTTTTAAAACTACATATTAAATTTAACATAATATGAACATTGCCCTGCTTTCTTCTGTTGTCTTCTGTGTGTTTGTTAGATATTTTGTTGATATTCCCTTTTTTCTTTCTTTCTTTCTTTTCTACATATCTCATTCTATTCGGTTCCTTGGCATATAGGACAAGGAAACTTGTCATGAACAGTATAAGATTAGAGTTAGTGATAACTTGAACGTAATCAGATACACGTAACAATCTTTTCTGTGACTCAAAGGACATCATTGTATTTTGTTAAAGTTCCATTTAGTATAAACTCTTTGCTAGGCCCTGAGCTAATAAAAACCATTGCAACCTTTAAAACTCATTCACCAAAAACATACAATTAAAAAACAATGAGACTCAGTACCTACTGAGCACATAACTATTATAGAACTATTCCATTTATTTACAATAATTAGAAAATAAAACATTAGTCCCTTTGGATTTAATAATTCAAGAGCTCCTCTGTCTCTCTGTTGCTGGTCACTAATGGATAGCGAGTGTCAAGGCAAAACCACTGCAAGGGAAATCGTGATTAAACATTTGAAAGAGCATAATGGTATTCATGGTGACCAAATAACTGGTATAGGGAGGCATCTGTTGATATTATGTAGCAATTTATGAGAATTTTCAGGAAATACAAAATCCTCATAAATGCAAGAAGTAAGCTTAAAATGTAGTCTTAGTCTGTCGGCTCTGTGAGGAACCTCTAAAGGGTTAATGCTTCTCCTTCCCTACAATTCCTGTTGCTAAGGCTACCAGGTTGTCTCTTGTGACTGAATTGAATCAATGAACTGGTGGGGTTTTTTTTTCCTTTTCTCTTTTTGAAAATTAAATTGCCGACCAGTTGTCTAAGTCACAGAGTGTTAAATTATAGATATAGCGGTGGAAGGCACATTTGAGATCATCCAGTCTCACCCCCTCATTTTTACAAATGAGGAAACTGACACCCAGAGAGATTGAGTGACTTTTCTAATATCACACAGGTAGTAAATGACAGGGCAAGAACTCCACCCTCAAAATGCATTGTCCTTTCCTTTATGCAACTATGTCCTGATTAACATGAATAATGAATCCTGTGAAGTGATCACATTGTTTGAATTTGCACTGCATATTTCCATTAGGCTGGAGCCAATTACCATATTTTACATGATTATAATACAGAATAGTGTGAATTCAAATACTTGTGACCAGTTCACAGGATTTATTCTTTGCTCTACTTGGGACCTAATTTATCATACCAGATCTAGAAAAGACCTTGTAGATTATCTCGTCCTGTTATGCCTGTAGTGGTTGTTGTGGTTGTTATTGTTCGATTGTTCACTTGTGTCTAATTCTGTGACTCTGTGGACCATAGCATGGCAGGCCCTTTTGTCATACACGATCTCTGTCCAAGCTTACTTTCCGTGGGATTTTCTTGGCAAAGATGTTGCAGTAGTTTGCCATTCCTTCTCTGATCTTTCGTCAGAATTTTCCACTATGACCTGTCCATCTTTGGTGATCCTGCCAAGCTCATCGTTTCATTGAGTTACACAAGCCCCTATGCCTTGATGAGGCAGTGATCCGGTGGGCACCAAGTTCTGCTACCTTCATTTTACAGATAAGCCAGTCCTATAGAGGAGAAACGACTTTCCAAGATCACATAATTTGAGAGTTGGAAGAGAGCTCAGAGGCTATCCAGACTAACTCACGGGGAAACACCCACTGGAAGGTACCCAGTAAGTCAACCATTCAATCAACAAGCAGGAAGTTACCCCTTTCTATATTCCAAGCACTGTGCTAAATACCAAGGAGACAAAGAAAGATAAAAGATAGACCTTTGCTTTTGAGGAGCTCACATTGTAATGGAAGAGACCAACATGTAAACTATGTGTATGCTCCATACAAAACATACAGTGTAGATGAACAGCAGAAGCAGTGGACGAAACCCCTTTTGCCTTTAATAAAAGATAGGATTTAAAGAAAGCTTGAAGAAAACCAGAAGGCAAAGGTCAGGGAGAAAAGCATGCTAGGCATGGGGGACAGCCACAGAAAAGTTATGAAGGATAGGCCTTACCCTTTAGCTTTGTAGCCAAAGAATTTTATATTTGATCCTGAAGTTAATAGAAAGGAGAACTTTATTGAGAAGGGGGAAAGGGAAGATGACATGGTCAGAGAGATTGGAATGGATACTTTTTTGGTTATACACATGTACCGTCATGTTAAACATATTTCCACATTGGGTCATGTTGTGAAAGAAGACTCAGAAAAGGGAAAAATCATGAAAAAGAAAAACAAAAAAAGTAAAAATAGTATGCTTCAATCTGCATTAATACTCTATATAGTTTTTTCTCTGGATATGGAAACTATTTTCCATCATGAGTCTTTTGGAATTGTTTTGGACCATTACACTGCTGAGAAGAACTAAGTCTATCATAGTACAATCTTGCTTTACTGGGTACAATGTTCTCCGGGTTCTGCTCTCTTCACTCAGCATCAGTTCATGTAAGTCTTCCAGGTTTTTCTGAAATCTGCCTACTCATCATCTCTTATAGCACACTACTATGGCATTTGTATTCATATACTACAAATTATTCAGTCCTTCCTAAATTGATGGGCAACTCCTCAATATCTAATTTTTTGCCACCACAGAAAGAGCTGCTATAAATATTTTTGTACATTTGAGTCCTTTTTCATTTTCTTTAATCTCTTGGGACACAGACCTAGTAGTGGTATTGCTGGATCGAAAAGCATGGACAATTTTATAGCCCTTTGGCATAGTTCCAAATTGCTCTCCAGAAAAGTTAGATCAGTTCATAACTTCACCAACAATGCATTAGTGTTCCAGTTTTACCAATCTTCTAACATTTATCATTTTCATTTTCTGTCATATTAGTCAATCTGAGAGATGTGTGGTGGTGTCTCAGAGTTGTTTGAATTTATATTTCTCTAATCAATAGTGATTTAGAGGATTTTCTCATGACTATAGATAGCTTTAATTTCTTCATCTGAAAAGTAGTGGTTCATATCCTTTGATCGTTTATCAATTTGAGAATGACTTGTATTTTTATAAATTTGACTCAGTTCTCTCTATATTTTAGAAATGAGGCCTTTACCAGCAACACTGGCTGTAAAAAGTGTTTCCCAAATTTCTGCCTTCTAATTCTGTCCTTCTAATCTTGGTTACATTGGTTTTTGCAGGAAAACCATTGAATTTAGTGTAATGAAAATGATCCATTTTTCATGTCAAAATGTTCTTTAATTCCTGTTTGGCCAGAAATTCTTCCCTTCTCCATAGATCTGACAGGTAAACTACTCCTTGTCCTCCTAATTTGCTTATTGTGTCATTCTTTACATCTAAATCATGTATCCCTTTCAACCTTATCTTGGTATAAGTTGTGAGATATTGGTCTCTATTTAGTTTCTGCTATACTCTTTTCCAGTTTTCCCAGAAGTTTTTGTGAAATAGTGAATTATTATCTCAAAAGTTGGCATCACTGGGTTCACGAAACAGTAGATTACTATAGTCATGTACTACTGTGTCTGGTGGACCTAACCCAATCCACTGATCGGCTAGTTTGTTCCTCAGCCAGTACTAGCTAGTTTTGATGATCACCATTTTATAATATAGTTTTATATCTGGTATGGTTAAGCCCCCTTGCTTTGCTTTTTTTTCATTAATTCCCTAGATATTCTTGACCTTTTGTTATTCCAGATTAATTTTGTTATTTTTTTCTAGCTCTATAAAATAATTTTGGTAGTTTAATTACTATGACACTAAGTAAATTAATTTAGATAGAATTTTCATTTTTATCATATTGGCTCAATCTGCCCACAAGCAATTGATTTTTTCCAGTTGCTTAGATTTGACTTTATTTATGTAAAAAGTATTTTGTAATTGTGAAGGAGAGGAGGTGAGTTTATGTTGATTGAAAAAATACAATTGAAACAAGGTGAGGGGCAAATGAGTAATTATGAAGCAATAGGATGGACAACTTGTGTCATGTAATTGAGGTGCTTGAATAGAAGACAATACAAAACGATGAGGAATGTGTGTATGAGAGAATTGCTGTCATTTGAATCTCAAAATAAGGTAGAGCACACACACACTGACACACACAGAGCTTGGTCTAGATATACATTCTGGGAAACAGGAAGGAATGAGGACAAGGAAAGACGATTCAGGAAGGGATTAGTTATTAGTAAAATAAACACTAACCACAGAGGATGCATCCTGAAGAGAGAGATTAAGGAAAGAAACAAAGTAGGAATCTGTGATTGAAGTCTGAAGAAGGGCAGGAGAACAGAAGCAGATTGCATCAAGCATGGAGCTCTGATGTTGAAGCACACTGTCACCATTCCCTTCTTCATTGTTAAGAGGCAGTAAGGAGCAAAGAAAAGTAATATTAGAGAAAAAGATTGCAGAAAATAGACAATTAACCATTAAAACTGTGAATGTGAATGGAATAAACTCATCCATTGCCTGACACATAATACACTTAGTAAAGGGTTACAGTTTGATTAACTTTGGATATAAGTTAGAATTTACTTCAAATGGTTTGAAATTTGTAAATAAACTCACAAAAGAAAGGTCTGCAGTTTTTGCTCCTCAAAATTATCAAATTATTTTCCTGATTTTAAAGAAATTAAACAAGGTGTTAGTGGTACCTAGAAGTTGTTCTAATTTGAAATTTTGATTTTGACTTGATTTTTTAAAGGAAACCTGAAATAGTTTCAAAATTCAACAGAATAATGTGTGGTTCATATCCCTTTACCATTTTCAATAGAATGGACTTGAATTTTAAAAATTAATGTAAATTTCTTATTTTTGGAAATGAGGCCTTTATTCAACCTCTTACTTAAAAACATTTTAATTAAATTAACTTTTCTAAATTTTTATTTTTTTTTTAAAAAGCCTTTTTATTTAGGATATATAATGAAATTTTGTATTTTACAATTGATCTCTTGTTCTTTTTCATTTTACCTCCCTTCCTAGAGCAGGTGAGAGGTTAAATATTTTTCTTCAATTTAATTAAAATTTATTTTTTAAAAATGCCTAAAGGTCTTATGAAAACCATGATTTAAATTTGGGTTGGATTAAGTAATGGATCAATCCCAGGTTTTTTCTGCATATAGTTTCCAATTTTCCCAAGAATGATTTTTATCAAAGGTGAGGTCTTATCCCAAACTGGTCTTTAGTTTTGTAAGAATTAAGGTTGTCTTATTTTTGACGTTTTTAGTCTCTCAACCTTCTAAATATTCCATTGGATCAAAACTAATTATTCCTTACAATACCAAATTTTTGCATTCTCCCTCTATAATATTGATTTTAGACTACCAAAGGGGCTGCCACCTTTCTACTTATTTTTTTTTTATTAATTCTTGAAATTGCCGACCTGTTTTCAAATATGAACTTTGATATTTTTGGATATTAAAATATTTTTTGGATCTGTTTAAACCACAAAATGCATAATGTTAGGTAATTTTCATCTTTAAATTTCATAACATTTTTTTCCCAATTTTAGCCAACTTAATTTGTGTGGAAAAGTTGGTCTTAATTTTTTCTCATTAAATTTTGAATTTCTTCAATGACCTAAAATATTTTAATTTTATTAGTTTCTTTAATTTTCCTTTTAACTTGAATGTTGGATTTTTTATATAATTAAGAATTCTAATGATTTGTGGGTTTATAATTTTATAACCATTTAAATTTTCCTTAATTTGTTGGATTATTTTTTAAAACTTTTCAGGTAAATTTGGGTTTTTCTATAGTAATTCTTATTCTGCTTTGGCAAAAGATTTTCCTTCATTGGGCTATTCCTTTTCCTTTAATTTTTTACTCTTATTCTTTAGCCTAGGTTTCTAACCATTTTATTATTTGGTACGGTTAAGTGGACAACCTTGTTTCCTCCAATTTATTAATTCCCAGTTTTTCCAACATAAGTCTTACTGATGGTTTAAATAGATTTGCTGGATTATTTTTAAGGAAAAGTCCTTTATTCCTATACTTAATGTTTTTAATAAATGGTTTTGGATTTTTCAAATGATGTAATCTTGAGGGATCATATGGTTTTTTTAAGGGATTTTGGCCCAATTTTTTGATTGTTTTTTTATTGCCAGTGATTCCGGATAACTTTTGTTGTTTTATTTGGAGGATTTTCTGGGGTTCATTATCTTTGTTGGTTTGAGGATAATTATTGTGGGGAGATTTTAAATTTTTCGTCAGCTACGGTTTTGGTACAGTCTATGTGGTGCAAGGAAGGAATTTGGAGGCTCTTATTCCCTATTTTCAAATTTTATATGCATTGGGGCCAATTGTTCTTTAATGGTTTGGTAAAATTTAAGTACCTTGGTCTGGGGATTTTTTTAGGGGTTGGGCTTTAATTGCTTGTTTAAATTTCTTTTTCTGAAATGGTTTTTTTAGGCAATTTCTTCCCTCTTTAGGCTGGGAAGTCTAATTTTTGGAGTGTGATCACCATTTACTTAGGTTATAATTTATTGGCATGAAGTTGGCAAATAACTCTTATTTTTCCTTTTTATTGGTGGTTTTTTCATTTTAGACTACTAATTTTCATTTTCCTTTTTTCTAATCAGATTTACAAGGCTTATTTTTTATTGGCTTTTTTCTTAGGCCATCTTAGGTTTTTTAAAGTTCAATGTTTTCTTTTCAATATTTTAATTTTCTTTTTTTTAGATTTTCCATTAGTTATTTTTGGGGTTTTATTTGTTTTTTTAGTTTTTTGTTGCAAATATTTCATTAATCTTTTTTTTCTGTTTTATTAAGTCCTCTATGGATATAAAGATTCTCTTATTTTCTTTGGTGCTTTCCTAAAATTATGGTTGATTTTCTTTTATTTGGGAAATTATTTTGTTTCTATATTTTGTTTAATTTTTAGTGGAATTGTTTTTTTTATTTTTTCTTTTTCCCTTAACTTATGTGGATGGGGGTTTATTGTTTTATCTGAAAGGTTTTACATTTTTTTTTTGTTTAATTTTGAGAGTTTTGTCTTTATGGTAATTTTGGTAGGTTTTGCTGCTGGAGAAGAAGTTATTCTTTTACCCACTAATTTTTTCAAAGATCTAAATTTTTCTAATTTTCAAATTCTTTTCTTTTAATTTCTTTCTATTTGTTTTGTGGTTTGTTTTCAGTTTATGAGGGTTGGTTTACTTTAAAGTTTTTGTATTTTTTTTGGTTTTCTTTATTTCTTTAAAGTTTGGGCTATACTTTTTTGCTATTTTGTTTATTTTATTTTTTTTGTTTTGTTTGATTTTATTGAGGAGTGTGTTTCCTTTTTCTTTTTTGTAATTTTTACTTTGGGCTGTGGTAGGATGGTACTTTGCTTTTTTTTATGGTATTTTGTTTTTGGGCCAGCCTTTTATTTTATATGTATTTGGCTTAATGTGCTTTTGTAGCAACATATTGTAGGGTTTGCTTTTTCATATGTATTTCTTTTATGGGGAATAATTAGTTTAGGGGTTTTTGAATTTTTTGGATTTGTTATGTTTCTTTTTGGGGTTTTTTTGTTTTTTTAACTTATGTTACCTTTGGATAATGGCTTTTTTTATAATCCTTTTTTTGCAGTTTTTTTCTTTCCTTTTTGAGTTTTCTTTCTTTTTTTTTTTCTCCCTTGTTTTAATGGAGGGAGAGAGAAATTTTAAAAAAATGTTCTTATTTTTTTTGAGCAATCTGTGAATTTCAATGTTTCCTTTTAAATTTTGGATGATAAGTTTTTTTTTTTGTGGGAGTTTTTCCTCCTTTTTTCTGCCTTTTTCCATATTCTTTTTTAGGTATTCGTAATAAATTATATTGGTTTTTTTTTGTTTTAACAGAAATATATTTCAAGAGTTTATTTTTACTTTTTGCATTTTTGAGTTTCTATGGTTGAGATCAATTTTTGTTGTTTGTTTTTGAAAAAATGGATTCTTTTGTTATTAAATGTCATTTCTTCTTGGGAAAATGTCTTAGTTGGTAGTTTTTTGGCTGTATTCGGTTCTTGTGCTTGGAATATCTATTCGGCCTTTCTTTCTTTAATGTAGAGGGCAGCCGACTTGGGTGATCTTTTGTGGACCTCGGTATTTAAATGTTTTTTTTTTTGCTGCTTGTAAAATTTTTCCTTAATCTGATAGTTCTAGATTTACAATATTCCTTGGGGTTTTTATTTTTAGGTTTTTTCAGAAGGTGTTGGAAAATTTTCTCTGTTTTCCTTCTGATTCTATTACATCTGGGCAGTTTCTTGATGATTTCTTTAAAATAGTGTTAGGGATCTTTTTATCTAGTTTTTGGAAAGTCAGCATTTGGGATTATCTTTAAATCTATTTTCCAAGTCTGTGTTTTGAAGTGACAATTCAGGTTTTTCAGTTTGTCTTTTTGTTTTTGCTTGACTGATTCTTGCTGTCTCAATGAATCTTAGTTTCTATTTGTTGTTCTTTTTTAAAGAATTATTTTCTTCATTATTTTTTACTTTTTTTCTGTATTGTCCAATTGAGTTTTTTGAATGTAGTGCTTTGGTCTGTGGAATTTTTTTTCCATTTCACTAATTTTTTTTTAGTGAATTATTTTTCTTTTTCCAATTACAGATCCTACTTTCTTGGTGTTCTTTTGTCTTTTCCAATTCACGGATCTACTTTCTTGCGTGTTTTTGTCTTTTCAATTACGGATCTACTTTTCTTTGGTGTTCTTTTGTCTTTTCAATTCACGGATCTCTTTCTAGTGAATTTTTATTTTTTCCAATTACAATTTTACTTTCTGAGATTTTTTATTTTTTCCATTCACCAATTTTGTTTCCCTGCATTTCCTGGAATTTTTAACTTTTCCAATTGTATTTCAGGAAGTTGTTGTCTTTGTAAGGCTTCTTTTCCTTTCCCATTTATCTTCTAACTTCTTTGAGACTTTTAATGGTCTTTCTATGAGAGATCATGTAAAGGAGGGACAGTCTGATGCATTTTTGCTGTTTGGAGGTCTCTTCAGGTTTGCTGGACCTGCTTTTTCTGATAGAAGCTGTCGATGTTTTTTCATCTTTTTATTCATGTTTTAAAGCCTTTAGGGTGGTCTCCTAGGCAAGGGGTTACTAGCTTCCTTGCAGAGCAGGGAGATGTAAACGATTTCCGGCTCGAGGATGGAGTGCTCCGAGGAGAGTTTTCCTTCCCCAACAGGAAGTGGATTCAGCACTGGCGAGCTATCAAAGTGCCCAGTAGGGCTGGTGGGTTAGCGATTGCCCTCGGCTAGAGACTAAGGGGTGAAAGTGTCACTGCCCCAGGCCGGAGCCTCTTGTGGGACTGTGAGTATTAGCAGCTGACCGCAGACGGCAGACCGCCCCTAACTCTGCCCCAGTGTCTCTGCCCAATGCAAATCGGCCCTGGAAAAGCTCTATGGCCCCAAGCCGAGCTTCCCACTGCGCAGATTGGAGGCTAACCCAGGCTGCGTCCTCCTGCCGTGCAGGATCACAACTGCCCCAAGGAAAAGCCCCGTACTGCGGGTTGGGGCTGCGCGCTTGTGCTGAGATCTGTGCTTTCACTTTCGGTTTGAGGCTCTCCTCGGAACCTAATTTCTGGTCCAGTCTGCGCCGATCTCCCCCCTGGCCCCGGAACCAACCTTTTTTGGCGAGACTGCAGATTTTCTGCAGCCGGTGAGTTGTTCTACTTCTTATCTTTACGAATTGTAGCAGTCAAGACTATTTTTGAGGCTCGATATAATATTGATAAAGAGGGTAAGAGAAGAGCTTAGAAAGTCGCGTGTGTCTTCTCCGCCATCTTGGCTCCGCCCCCCAAATATTTTCTTTACAGGGATGCAATAAAGCATGCATTTATTCAATAAAAGATCATTGAAGAAATAATTAAAATTAACTGGAGACTAAATAAATTAATCCTAAAGAACTCGTAGGTCAAAGAGCAAATTGTAGAAACAATAAATAATTTGATAATTCATTGATGATTGTATCAACATACCCTCAATTCCGGTATGCAACCAAAGAAGTCCTTAGGGGAAAGTTTATATCTAATAATTTTCATCAAACAGGGAAAGAACATGCCAATTAATTTTGCAGGCAATTAAAAAATCTAGAAATTCTACAAAATTTTTAAAATGCAAGTTAAATACCAAAATAGAACATCTAGAAATCAAAGAAGAGATTAATAAAATTGAAAGTGAAAAAATTGTATTAATAAATAGCTCTAAAGCTAGAGCTATTTAAAAAAAAACAATAAACTGGAGATGAGAGAATTCTGGGAAGATGGCAGAAGAGGTGAGAAAATTCCAAGCTCTCCAGATTTGCCCCACAAACAAGAAAAAGTAGCATCTCAGGGGGAACTTAGAGCTATTAAAAATAAACAAGAGTTGGGGCAGAATAGTGGTCCTCCTGGGACAGTCTCTCTTCAAGATGTATCCTCTAAGGTTAGTGTTTATTTTACTAATAACTAATCCCTCCCTGAATCTTCTCTCCCATTTGGTTTCCCTGTCCTCATTCCCTCCTGTTTCCCCATTGAACAGAATGTATACGTAGACCAAATTCTTTATGTATGTGTATATGTGTGTGCTCTACCTTACTTTGAGATTTAAGTGATAGCAATTCCTTCATATACACATCCCTCATTGTTTTGTATTGTCTTCTACCTGGGTGCCTCAATTATGTGACACAATAAGTTCCTTTACCCTTCTTTCCCATTGTCCAATACATTTTATGGAAATGTAAACATTTCTAGGTTAGTTCCACTGAAAGAGCAAGCTGTGAGCTTTGGGGGCTAACAGAATGGGTCCCAGCCACAGGAATTTTCACCACCCAGATAGTGTGGGAAGTCCATGAATCATGAAGGGAGTCCAGTGTCTGAGTCTGGGAAGACTGAATCTTTGCTTATAAAGGATTCCAGGCTCAGCTCTTCTGCTGACATGTGACCCTGGGTGAGTGTAGAAACAGGGGACAAAGATACTGTTGGCTTCAGGCACTTATAGTATGTCAGAGTTCTTGTTTTGGGGTTCTAGGCTGCAGAGGAAAAGTGAAGGAGAACCTGAGGCTAGAGGCACCATCCTTCATAGCCCAGGACTAGAAGTGAGTATAATTTTTTTTAAATGAGCAAAGGAGAATGAACCCAACTCTAGGAAGTTATTATGGAAACTAGGAAGACCAGGACTGATCTTCGGAGGAGAATATGGAAGAAAAAAAAGCCTCTCCTGCCCCAAAGAATAAGGTTAAATGGTCATCTGCCAAAAAAGAATTTATAGAAGGACTCAAAAAAAGACTTGGAAAATCAAATGAGAGAAACTGAGGAAAAACTAAAATAAAAAAGAATAAATCAAGAAAAACAAGATTCTGAAAAGAAAGTCAACCCAACTAAAAAAGAAGATTGAAAATCTTAAGGAAGAAAATGACTCCTTGGAAACTAGAATTGGGCAAGGGCAAACCAGTGTAGTTATAAGAGACCAAGAAATAAAATAAACCAAAAAAAATAGAAAGAATGAAAAAATAAAAACGAATATGAAACATAAGAAAAACAACAGATCTGGAGTTAGGATCAAGAAGAGAAGACACAAGAATAATCAGACAACCTGAAAGTTATAATGAAAAAAAAAGAATCTTGATACAAGTAATACGAGAAATAATTAAAGAAAATTATCCTGAAGTTTAGAACAAGAGGGGAAAGTAGAAATAGAAAAAATCCATCAGTCACCATCTGAAGAATCCTACAAGGAAAACCTATGAGAACATCAAAGCCAAATTATGAAACTCCAGCACAAAGAGAAAATATTTTAAGCAAAAGAAGAAAAACAGTTCAAATATGGCAGTCACAACTAGAATCCCACGAGACCTGGTGATGGCTGCATCGAAAGACCACAGATTAATTTGTCAAAAAGCAAAATAACTGTGGTTGAGGCCAAAAATATTATGTCCAGAAAAATTAAGCATAATCCTAAATGGAAAAAGGACTTTGACTGAGTTGTCAGACTCTCAAGATTTTATTGCAAAAAGACCTAAATTTAATAGGAAATAGAGAAATAAGAACAAACTGTTTTGTATGTAGAAAAGTAAGGCATATGTCTAAGGCTGTCATTGGTAATTGAGTAATCTAAAAAAAAGATTGGGATAGAGCTGAGTATGATGTGATTCTAAAAAGCAGTACTGTATAAGAAAGGGTAAAAAGAGTAGTTGTTATGTGAATGAAGTATAAGAGGAAGAACTGACAGAGGAATTAGATAGGGGGAGGAAAACAGGTGGCTCTTGGATCCTAGTCATGTCAGGAATGGGTTAAAGAGGAAATAATACATATATATATATATATATATATATATATATATAAGTACATAAATGTCTTCTAAAGTTGTAAAGAAAGAAAAAGGGGAAGGAATAGGATTAGGGAGAGTGTAGAAGGAAATGTGGATTAATGGGAATGGGATAAAGAGGGAGGGAATGGGTATGGGGAGAGAATAAGGAAGCGATCCTTGCGGGGCTAGGTTAAGTATTAGCAAAGTGGTGGGTGGGAGTGGGTAGCATCAAAGCAGAAGAGTCAGAATGGATAGTAAATAATGATATACACAAACATAATATTGATCAAGAGTAGAATTTGTTTTTTAAAAAGTAGGGGTAGTAATCCTTAATTGCAAAGGTAAAGCTAAAATAGATGTAATCAAAACAGAAAAGCAGGGAAGATATACTGGATGTAAGCCATCTTAATCTTAAATTGTTTGAAGTTATTTAAAATAACCAGTTAGGAAATGATAGTTGATGGATTCATAAAAATATGGAAAGACATAGACTTAGGAAGAATGAGCTTATCTACCTTCAGAAAAACAGAGGACAAATAATCCTAGAATGGTATTATAAAGATGTATATGTGCATAGATGTGTAGGATTATAAATATCTGTATGTATGTATCATGTATATATATATATATATATATATATATATATATATATATATATGTATGTATGTATATACAAATATATCCATCTTAATTGTAGTCTTCTGGAGGAAGATGGTGGGGAAGAAAGGGGAAAAAAATAAAGAAAAAGTACACAGCAGAGAATGAAAAAAACCCTACAAGTACGTAAAGAAAATATGGGCAGCACTAAACATAATGTGTAGTATTTATTATATAGGTTTCCTTGAAATGGAAATTTATTGTTTCATATTTTGAATCTTTTCTTATTTTCTGCTGTGTACATGGCAGTGTTTTTGTTTCATTTTTCTACTTTGTGTTTAAGAATTTTCAAATTTTTTTTAAAAAGAAAGAATTAGGAAAAAAACAAGAAATTAGATCATTTGATTTTTAAAATGATGAAAAATAAATTGCCAGTATCAAAAATAAATCAATTCACAATTAAAGATTAATAAATGATATTATTATAACTATTTTCTTAATTATGCCAATAAAAGTGATAACATATGAAATTAATAAGTGTAAAAACATAGAATATCCAAATTAGTAATTAAAGAAGCACAGAGACTACTAGGTGGTACAGTTGATACCAGTTTGTAGTAAAGTGTTGGCCCTGAAATCAAGGAGACCTGAGTTCAAATTCAGCTTAGTAACTGTGTGAGCCTGGGCAAGTCACTTAACCTCTATCAGTCAGTCAGTTCATAAACATTTATTAAGGCCATATGTTTCAGGCCCTGTGCTGATATTTAGGAACAAAAGGAAACTTAAAAGACAGACTCTGCTCTCAAGAAGCTCACAATCTAAGGGATAATCAGGGGAGTCTCTTTTGGTTTACTCATTCTTTCAGTGTGAGTGAGGTCTTTGTTGTAAGGCCAGCATCTGTACTATTTATGAGGAAATGTCTGGGCTTTATTTGGTCCTGTTTTGAATTTTCTGGGCTTCTGCTGCCTTTTTTCCAGGAATTGATTGACCTCTGTGTTTTCAAAGGATCTTAGACTGGTTCAAACCAGCAGACTGCAGATTGTCGTACTCTGAACCATATGATCTAGGCAAAGTCTGAATGCTGCCCTGCTCATGTGAACTTTGCAAGTTTCTGGCCATGGTTTGGTTCTGAAAGTGATTGTCGACTTGCCCTTGTGTGGAGTTCTAATAGACTTCTGGTGGCTGTAGTCTCTGTCAGTTATGTAGAAGGGTGTGGAGGTTCAGAGCAACAGAATTGCTGTCTCCTCATTGGTATGAGCTCCTATCATGCTTACTCACCTGCAGGCCTCATATTAGACTGGAGGTTCAATTTATAAGCAAAATTTGTGATCAGAACCAGATAGCTAGCTTCTGGTCTGAAAGTTCTGGTCGATTCAGTTTAATCCAATTATTAAGTGCTTACTATGTATCGGGGACACAAAAAGAACCACAAGATAGTCCTTGCCCTCAAGAAGCTTCCAATTTAATGGGGAAGACAGCATGCAAATACATGCATAAATTTTTCTATATTAAAACAAGCTACCTACAAGATAAATAGGAAATGATTAAGAGAGACAATGATACTGAAATTAAGAGGGGTTGAGGAAGGCTTCCTGTAGGACATGGGATTTTTTAGTTGGGACTTAAAGGAAACCAGGGAGGTCAATGGTCAGAGCAGAGAAGGGAGAACATCCTAGGCCTGGGGGGCAAGCCTGAGAGAATGCTCAGAGCCAAGAGATGGAGGGTTTTGTTTGTGGATCAGCCAGGAGGCCAGATCCTGGAGTGTGTTAGGGAGTAAAGGATGATGAGACTGTCAAGGTAGGAGGGGCCGAGTTTAGGGAGGACTTTGAATACCAAACAGAGCATTTTGTATTTGCTCCTAGAGGCCATAGGAAGCCAGTGGAGTTTATTTGGGGGAGGCAGGAAAGATGTGTGTGATATGATTAGACTTGCATTTTAGGAAAATCACTTTGGTGGCTCGCTAGAAAATAGAACAGAGTAGGGAGAGAATTGAGACAGGTAGGCCCACCTATAGTCATTTCAATAATCCAGGAGGGATGAAGTGATGAGAGCCTTCACTAGAGGGGTGACAGGGTCAGAGGAGAGAAAGGGGCATATTCAGGAGATGTTAGGAAGGTGAAATCGGCAGAACTTGTCAACATTTGGATGTGGGGGTGGTGGTGAGGGATAGTGAAGGAATCAGGATGATCCCTAGATTGTGAGCCCGAGGGACTAGGAATTTGGCATTGAGGACAAAGGTTTAGATATGATGAGTTTAAGATATCCACAGGACATCCAGTCCTGTCTGAAAGTCTAAAAGGCAGCTGAGATGAGGTGGAAGGCCAGCAAAGAGAGTGGGGCAGGAAAGGGAGATTTGAAAGTCATCAGCCTGAAGATGGTAGTTAAATCCATGGGAGCTGAGGAGATCACCAAGTAAAATAGTTTAGAGGGAGAAGAGAAGAGGGCCAAGGACAGAAACCTGGACTTTAAAGTCAGAATTCCTGCTTCTTGTCTAGGGCACAGCCTCAGGCCATGTTTGAGCTGGACTATCTGGAGTGGGGACTGACTGACTACTCTTTTACCCTGGAACCAGCCATTGGTCCTCACATACATTCAGAATGTAATTCAACTCTCGGGTCAGAGCCATACAACTACAAGCTGTATCCTGGTGCTGCTGCCTTCCCAGTCAAGCCCAGTCCCGGTCATATGGATGACACTTACCTGCCTATATTTTCTCCATAGATTTCCCGACCGCTACTGCATTTGGTGCTTCAAAGGGGCAAATCACTGGCAATTTTTACTGATATAGTTGTGGGGAGAACTGGGTCCCTCCTACACCATTATCTTGGTTAGTCTACTCTTTTTTATAACTGAATCTATATAGAATTTGAGTGTCCTTTGGTGGATTGGCTCCCAAATCGTTTATACATTTTGCAGTACATTTTGCAGCTAATTTCAGTGGTGGTACTTCTGTTTTTGTTAATTGCTTCCGGACACTTGCCATTATTATCGAGAAATGCTCTTGATTTTTGTGGTTTTATTTTATGGTTTGCAACTTTTCTGAAGCTTTTAATTATCTCTCAATTTCTTTGGTGACATCTATTTAGTCAGCAAATTAGTATTATTACTCTTGTATTTAGTGAGAAAACTTATTGTTTATCCCCATTGCATGGAATGATTACTATCAGCTATTCTGTTGGGAAATTTTCTACTTTTCAAAATAATTTTTTTTCTTTCTTTTGTGTTCTCACTTCAATGGACTATAATAGAGTACAGCAGATTCTAATGATTCCTTTTATTTCTTCTGGGTTACAAAAAAGTTAAATACTATTTCCTCTTTGCCCTCAAGGTGCTTCTATTTTACTATAACATGTTTAGCTTGTATTCTGCTTTGTTTTTTATTAATTTTTTATTCTCTCTCTTTTTTATAATGGCTTTTTATTTTTCAAAATACATGCAAAGGTAGTTTTCAACACACACCCTTGCAAAAAACCTTGTGTTGCCTTTTTTCTCCCTCTCTACCACCTCCCCTGTCCTACTCTCAAGTAATCCAATATAAGTTAAACACATGCAGTTCTTCCAAACATATTTTCATAGTTATCATGCTGTAAAAGAAAAAATCAGATCAAAAAGGGAATAAAAGAGAGGAAAAAACAAGCAAATAACAACAGTGACAACACAGGTGAGAAGACTGTCGTGCTCCACATTCAGTCCCCATAAACCTCTGTCTGAATGCAGATGGCTCTCTCCACCTCAAGACCATTGGAAATGGCCTGAATCACCTCATTTTTGAAGAGAGCCACGTCCATCAGAACTGATCATCGTATAATCTTATTGCTATGGACGATGTTCTTTTGGTTCTACTCCCTTCACTTAGCATCCGTTCATGTAAGTCTCTCCTTTAAATCATCCTTTAGCATGTGTTCTGTAAGGTTACTGTTTTGACCACTGCAAACTCATTGATCTTATTTTCAAGTAATAGCTGTGTGACAAAACCCCTTTACTTCTCTGGGCCTCAGTTTCCTAGTCTATAAAATATGAACAATAATACCCTTATGTGTAAAATTAAATTGAGATATGGGTCTTTCTCAATGTGAAAGATACACATAGAACAACAGATGCCATCAAAGAAAAAAAAAACTATGGCTAGCAAGTGGAATTTGTCCCACTATTTTAAAAAGGCAATTGGAACATACAGGTTGAATTTTAATGAAATAATAAAGTAAAAATTGATAAGCTGGAAGTACATTTCCATGTCCCTTACACTTTTAAATTGAGAATTGAATAGCTAATTGTGCTCATAAGTCAGCTAATTACAGGCACAGATGTTCCCTCTCATGAAAGAAGGGTACTCTCTAAAACATTTTACCTTTTTGGCATCTTCTTGAAATTTGGATGAACATTTCTTTTTTGTTCCTGGCTTTTTAGTGATTTCAGACTTCAGTTAATAATGTACCCTAGATGAATTAGTGATAATATCTTTCAGGACACAAACTGAAAATGTTTTCTAAAATGCTATTTGCAAAATTGGCAATTTGCGACTCTTTCCCTGAAGTGGATTTCTGATAAACCAAAACAGGACATAGAAGGCCAGCCTGGGGAAGCATGTGCCAGCCATAGGATAAAACAGGAGGGATATGCTGAGAAAAGGATGTACAGTGAGTGAAACCACTCTGGCTGGAGTCAGAGTTGGGCAGGAGATGGCTCTTATCATGGAAGTTGTTCCTTCATGCTCTGAAGCAAACTTTTATAGTTACTTCTGCTTGTCTTGAAAAAGAAAAAGAAAACAAAATGTGTTACTTTCTTTTTTTTCTTAACATAGCAGTTATCTTTCTCCCCTCTTCCATGAACCCTCCCTTGACAAAGAAAAACAATTTAGCAAGAACATTCAGTATAGAAACCTTGACAGTGTAGAGAATATTCTGTCCCCAGTGTTCATCTCTGCTGCACCCTCCCCAACTTTTCCCTGCGGTAAAAAGATATTTTGTTATGTCTTGTCCAGGACCTATGCTGGTTTTCTGATTTAGTGATCTACTTAAGGCAGCTTGATGGTGGATAGTAGACAATAGACTGGACTTGTGGTCAGGAAAACCTGAGTTTAAACCCTGCCTCAGTACTTGCTAGCTGGTAGGGGAATGCCTCTAACCTCATGGGGTGCTCCCTTTCTACTGGGTAATTGTGAGTTCCACTGAGGAACTTGGCTGTAAGTGCTCTCCTACTCTATTTTATATTTACCATTCCTAGTATCTCTTGTATCTCATCATTTTCTCTGTAACCTCTTCTAAATAAACCAACCTTTTGCCAAAAAAAAAATACTTGCTAGCTGGCTAACCCACAAAACTCCACTTAACCTTTCTGTTTCTTCATTTATAAAATCAGCCTGCAAGATCCCTTCTGGCTCCAAATCCTATGATTCTTTGTAATGACTTTTTCATTTATATTGGTGTGGTTATTGCAAATATTGTTTGCCTTCAGTTTTCTAGCTCCCTCCCCCATATAAGATAGAGGGAGCAGCAAAGTCAGGAGATCAGAGATGAGTCAAGAATTGGGGAGAATCATGGAGTTTAGGGTGGAGTGAAGAAATCTAGGAAGGAACAAACTAAGCATCTGGGAACAGGAGGTCAAAATAGAAGTACAAAGATCAATAATGAACATGAACAGGGACTAGCCCAAAGTCTGGGAACTAGGTGATCACAGCAGGCAGGAAGGAGTTGGTAACCATGGTCATAAATGGCAAAGGATCTAAAATTCATCAAGTTAAATAGAATAAAACATGGGCACCAGCAACTAGAATACAGGAGGGAGCCTTATTCTAAGCCCAGGTTGTTTGCCCAATGGCTTTTTTATTCTTCTTGCTAAGGACCAGACTCATTTATGCGTCATGGTTGCAGAATCAGAGGAGAGGATCATAGAAAGGGGCAATAGGAGAGATGGAACTATGGGTCGTTGAATCTTTGGACATGCTTTGCATGCTATCTGTCCATCTTACTATCTGCCCACTGCCCTGCTGTAGCCACTGATTACCTCTTCTCCACTTCCCCTCTCTTCCCTACTCCCACACCTTCACTATCTGGGCACAGTAATAAAATCAGCAGCACCATTGCTTGTGGAAATGCCAATTGATTGCTGATGGATCCTCTCACCTTAGCCGAGATGAAAATCCTCTTTCCTGGCCACTATTCCTTTATGTGTGTTGTCTCTGCCAGTAGGATGTAAGTTCCTGGGGCGAGAGACTTTTACTTTTGGCATTCATGTACTCAGGGCTTAGCACAGTACTTGGCACATAGTAAATGCTCAAAAATAAATATTTCTTCAGTTCATTCACTTGCTGGACAGAAAAGAGATGAGAAAAGGATGGGCATCCTGGGTCAGAGCCACAAGTCACCCCACATGTGATTTTTCTCTGATAACTGGTGGAAAGGGCAATATTGTGAAATAACAAGGGACTCATAGAATTAGAGCTAGAAAGAATATTAGACCTTGTATTGTCCAGTTTTCTCCCTTCCACCACTAGCATACAGGGATCATAGGGTCATAGCTGTAGAGTAGAGGGAAGATCTTCACAAGGTCATTTAGAACTAACCTCTTGATTTTATAAATGGAAAACAAAAATGCCTATTGACGTGCCTAACGGCACACAGTATGAGGGTGGTTTACCACTCTCCCCTCAATCCAAGTATCTAAGGAACCTGGAAGTTAAGATTTCTTCAAAGTTTTTTGAATTTATTTAAATTTTCAAGATGGAATGGGACCTAGTGAGGGCCTTTTCAAGATGATGCTTGACTGGCAATTGCATGTCATATTTAGATAGTATTTGTTCTCCCAAAGATCTTAAGACATTTTCATAGATGAAGAAAATAAGACTCAGAGAGGTAGAATGAGCCAGGATTGGAGTTGAGCTCTCTGCTGGGGACAGTGTGGCTAAATGGGAAATGGGACGATGTCAGGAAAACAACCTTGGACTGTGAGACCTTGGACTTTTGGACCTCATTTTCCTCATTCATAAAAAGGGAGAGGACGTTGGACTCCAATGCTCTTTTAGAACTCTAAATCAATGACCCTATTATTCTAAATTCAGTTCATTTTCCATCACTGTGACCTGTCTACTTCATAATAATAGCTGGTATTTGCATAGTTCCTTCAGGTGTGCAAAGTACTTTTTAATTGTGCAGGTACTATGATTTTCATCTCTAATTTCCAGAATGAGGAAACTGAGGCACAGAAAGGTTAAGTGATTTGTTTGGGGCCATACAGATAATCAGTGTCTGCAGGAGGATTTGAATTTGTGCCTATCAATGAAAAGGCCTCACTGTAATGGTACTAAGTACCACAAAGGGACCTGAATTCTGGCTAATTTTCTTCTGTAGTTCCTATCAAACATGGTTTAGGGCCTTATCAGTGGCCTTTCTCTGAAGATCATGTCTCTAGGATGAATAGCCATATGTTCATGAATGAAGAATGAATGAAGAAGGTGGCTCAACTCTGAGTAATACACTTTGAGATTCCCAACATAAGGCAATTACGGATCGTTGGCCCCACTATAAGTCCTTCATTATGTGCAGTGACCAGAATGTTAAGCTGTGGTGGGGCTAACTGTGAGCCGGTTCTGAACAGCCTACCCTGGAAAAGAGCAACTTTGGAAAGCATTGGAAATAGTAACTGGAGACTGGATCTTCTTGGAGTTGAAGGTTGGTGGCCCGAGGCTGATGAGGATAGCCATGCTGATGCCGGTTGATTTAGTTCAGTTCACACTTATCTTAGTGAAATGCTAACTCTGCTTGAGGACAACAATGCAAAATGCAAACCCCTCCTTCCCACCAGGAGTTTACCTGCAGAAAACTCCACTCTCCTCTCCTCTCCCCAAAAGGACCATTTCCCATGTGGGGAATGAGCTTGTGCAAAGACAGCGAGGGGGAAGATGGAACTTAATGTTTAAGAGGCCAGTTTGGCCAAAACCCAAAGTATGCCATGGGGACCAATGTGTGCTCTAAGTCTGGAAATCTGGGATAGAACAAGACTGGGAAGTTCCTTTCTTCCAGGATGCTGGCATAGACTAGGATCATGGATGAACCAAAGCCTAACCACCTGTTGTCTCGGCTCTGAATTCTCTCCAGAGCTAGGCCCAAGCAAGTTGGGAAATCATAAAATCTTACTTAGTGACTATGTATTCCAGTTTGGAGTTAGGAAGGACCTCAGGAATAATCTGTTTTTATCTTTCAGCCAGGAATTTTCTCTATTCCTGGACAGATTGTTGCCCAGATCCTGCATTAGCTCCTCTGATACCAGAGAGTTCACTACCTTACATTTTATTTTTAGACAACTCTAAGCATTGATGGGATGGATGGACTCCAGCAGGAGACCATGTCCCTGATGACAACTCAGTATCCAAATGTGCCACAGTGAAGAACAAATTGATCTCGTAGAATTATCTCGTATAGACAGAACTATCCTGTACTGACAACCTTAGTTACCTTATATAATCTGGAGGTTAAGGTATGGATATTAACTCCTGAGGCTCTCTTGTATAAGCCAGACGACTAAGACTACCTATTGATTACTGATGCCAATAATTAGAATTATTAGAATACCTCATTTTGGCTCTTTTCTCATAAGAGGCCCCACTTTCCCCCTTGTTAATTACAAGTGGATTTGGAGATTTGCCCACTTGTTAATCTTGTGACAATAAAGCTCGTCCAAGGGACCTGGAGGTGCTTTAAGCCTGTGAATTCATTCTGAATGAATCTCCACCTTTGTGATTTGTTGTACCTCATCAGTACCTCATCAGTATTATCCTGAACGGAGATGTGCCTCTCTGTAATGGCTACTCAGTGGCTGTAGTTCTGCATTGAGGAACAATACAAAATTAGTCCACCCCTATTAAATAGCTGTCTTGACCCATACCTTTCTCAGGAGGTCTTTTTTTCCAAGTGAAACCTGCCATTTCCTTCAATTGGAGCTCTCTCAGCCTGGTTCTCTGAAGAGCCAGCCTAATTTGCCACTTCTTCCCCCCCACCAAACCCTGTTCTCTCACTGTCTCAAGGAAATTTCCCACATCCTAGATACTCAATGTCCTTGTTTTTTTTTTCCTTTAAAACTATCCTAACCCTCCTTCTCTTCTCTCCTTTATTCTCTAAGATATAAACATCCGAGAAAAGCTTAGATTGGGGTGGTGAGTGACAGGGTATATATATATATATATATATATATATATATATATATATATTTAACAGTAACTAGAGATTTAAGCTTAATAGAAAAGGTGATTAGGAATTATAGGCATAAGGTAGGGGTTTCTTTCTCTTAGTTAATATTTATGTAGCACTTTAACATTTGCAAAGTATTTGTCAAACATTATCTCCTTTGTTTCTCACAATAATCCTGCGATATAGATGCTGTTATTATTTCAATTTTACAAATTAGGAAACTGAGGCAGACAGATGCTAAATGACTGGCTAGTGTTTGAATTTGAACTTGGGGCTTTCTGCCTCCAGGTCCAGTATTCTACCCACTTCACCACTTGCTAACCTCTTCAAAGTATCCTTGACATCCTAACCCTACATCATCTGTTTACCAGGCTGTGTCAGGGAATAAGGTCTCAAGGCTTATGCTAACTATGAGGGACTCCTGGATTTGGAGAAACCTTAAGAAAAAGATTGCCAGTGATTTCATTTGGGGATGATTGTTCCTCAGTGACCTCTAAGGAAACATATCAGGCTGCTTGCTCAGAATATGTTTACCATACTTAACTTCAGCTGAGTTACCTCTGAAGAACTTTCCACATATTTAGAATCTTGTTAGTGACTGCGGACAAACTACTTAACCTCTCTGGACCTCAGTTTTCCCCTCTATAAAATGAGGATCATAAAGTTCTATGACCTCTAAGATCAATTCCAATTCTGACATGTAAGATCCCATAACCATCTTGAATTGTGTCTCTTGTTCTTTTCTTGATTTAGTCCTTAAATATTGGCAAACATCTTTCTTTGGATCAATTGTTAACCTGGAGTCATGGCCATTCTATAGAAGGTTCATGGATAAATTTCAGAGAATTCATGAACTTGGATGGGGAAAATATCATCTTTATTTCAATATAATTGGTTTCCTTTGTAATTCCATGTATTTTATCATAAGCATTTAAAAGGACGATTCTGAGAAGAGGTCCAGATTCTCATGACACACACAAAAAGTTAAGAAACCTTCTTCATGGGCTAGGCCCACAATCTTTTGCCCACTGAGGAAATGGGTTCAGGTAGGAGTTTAGTTTATTGATCTGTCACAATTGCCCCCTGACTGCCTTTTTAGATCTTTGTCAGCTGCTTTCTATGGGAATGGCTGTGGGCATTTGAAGGGGGAGTAGAGGAGGGAATGTGCAAGGTTTATTATTTGCCTTCTTTTTGAATTCTGAAAAGGCTGCTAAAATAATGAGATCATGACTTTCCCCAGCCTTTGGTTTTGCCTCCTTGGCTTTTATGGAGACAAGCCAATTTTTCATGCGATTGTAAAAGATGGTAGCATGGGGGAGTTTATTTCAAAGAAGAAAAAGAAGCTTCTCTGAAAATTGTTCATGTGCCTTTCATTCAAAAGAGCATTTCTCCTGGAAAGGAAAGTAGTTTTAGCATTTCCAAAACATCTGCATGACTCACTAAGTAATTGAAACTGTCTCTCCCTTTCTTTCTTACTCCCTCTCTTTCATACATAGTCCTAATGTCAGAGAAAATCTGAGTACAGAATTTTGAACACTTCATGATCAACCAATAATTGAATCTCTATCTCTCTATTTCTCTATCTCTCTGTCTTTGTCTCTTTCCCTTTGCTTCTCTCTCTTTCCTACCTTTTAAGAGAAAACAGCATAGAGGCCATTAGCTGTAATGGATTCCCACTGTCCCTAAACCTGTTGGAAACTGTCCAGGGAGTTGGATGGTGCCATTGACTTCTGGAAGCCTGCTAACTGGAATTGGGGAATCAGTTACTGAGTAATTGAGTTCAGTAAACTCAGAATAAGATTTTCTTTTGGAAATAATATTAAAGCTGGGCTTTCAGCCTCAATTCTACTACTCTCTAGTTGTAAGACCTTGACCAGTTCTCTTAACCAGCCTGTGCTTTGGCTTTTGCATCTGTATAATAGAAATAATAATGCCTTGACCTACATACTTCAGGACCCAGCAAGTAGATGTTTAGCTATTGTGAGGCTCAGATGGTAGAGAGAAGCCAGGACATCACCTGAGCCCTCCCCACCTTCCCTCAGAATCAGCACTAGATCAAGCCTCTGAATGGACTTTGGAGTAATGGAGCCCACATTCAGAGTGCAATAATTTTCCAGCTTAAAATATCTTGGAAGGACTTCCAGAGAGGTATGTCTCAAGTGGACATGGGGGAAAACAGCTCAGTATGGGCATGGTATAGAGAGGTCCAGCATGGGGAATCTAGTGGGAGGCTTTTAGCCAAAGTACAGAAGAAATACTTACTGTCCTAGTTCAGAAGGCCAGTGGATCAGCTGTGAGACCTCAAATGCAACCACAGAAGGCAAATTATGAACCCCCAAACCTAACATAACAGGTGGAACATGGCTATTCCAACCCACTGCATTGGAAAAGTCCCAATACAGCGGATAGTCAGTGAGAGATCCCTTGTCACGCTGGAAAAGAAACTTGGGACAATGTCCCCTATGTCCTAGGAGCAGAGCTCAACTTTTAAAAATGAGCTAAAAAAGCAAAAAGAGTTCTGACCATAGAAAACTGCTATGGAAAGGAAAAAATCCTACGTTTTTATTAATTTTTTTATTTTCAAAACATATGCATGGATGATTTTTCAACATTGATCCTTGCAAAACCTTGTGTTCCAAATTTCCCCCTCCCTTAGATGGCAAGTAATCCACTATATGTTAAACATGTTAAAATATATGTTAAGTTCAATATATGTATACATATTTATAGTTATCTTGATATACAAGAAAAATAAGAACAAAAAGTAAAAAATGAGAAAGAAAACAAAATGCAAGCAAATAACAAAAGAGTGAAAATGCTATGTTGTGGTCCACACTCAGTTCCCACAGTCTCCTCTCTGGGTATAGATGTACCTCTTCTTAGTATACGGTGTTAAGTGTGGGTCAATGGCTAGTTTCTGCCATACTGATTTCCAATTTTCCCAGCAGTTTTTGTCAACTAATGAGTTCTGATCCCAAAAGCCTGGGTATTTGGATTTATCAAACACTAAATTATTATAGTTATTGACTATTTTGTCTTATGAACCTAATCTATTTCATTGACCAACTATTCTCTTTCTTAGCCTGTACCAAATATTTTTGATGACCACTGCTTTGTGAAATAATTTTAGGTCTGATACACCTAGGCCACCTTCATTTGCATTTTTTTCATTAATTTTTCATTAATTTCTTGACCTTTTGTTCTTCCAGATGAACTTTGTTTTTTATTTTTTTCTAGATCTGTAAAATAATTTCTTGGGAGTTGGATTGGTATGGCACTGAATAAGTAGATTAATTTAAATAGTGTTGTCATTTTTATTATATTTACTTGGCTTATCCATAAGCACTTGATATTTTTCCATTTGATTATATCTGACTTTATTTTACTGGAAAGTGTTTTGTAGTTGTATTCATATAGTTTATGACTTTCCTTTAATAGGTAGACTCCCAAATATTTTATATTATTGACAGTTATTTTAAATGGAATTTCTCTTTGTATGTCTTGTTGCTGGACTTTATTGTTGTTATATAAAAATGCTGATGATTTCTGTGGATTCATTTTGTATCTTGCAACTTTGCTAAAGTTATGGATTATTTCTCATAGTTTTTTAGTTGATTCTCTAGGATTCTCTAAGTATACCATCATATCATCTGCAAAGAGTGATGATTTGGTTTCTTCATTACCTACTCCAATTCCTTTAATCTCTTTTTCTTCTCTTATTGCCAAAGCTGGTATTTCTAATACAATATTGAATAGTAATGGTGATAGTAGGCAACCTTGTTATAATCCTGATCTTATTTGGAATGGTTCTGGTTTATCCCCATTACATAAGATGCTTGTTGATGGTTTTAAATAGATGCTACTGATCATTTTAAGGAAAAGTCCATTTATTCTTTTACTCTCTAGTGTTTTTAATAAGAATGGGAGCTGGATTTTGTCCAATGCTTTTTCTGCATCTATTGAGATAATCTTATGATTTTTGTTAGTTTTCCCATATTGAACCAGCCCTGCATTTCTGGCATAAATCCTGCTTGATCATGGTGTATTAACCTGGCAATGACTTCCTGTAATCTCTTTGCTGATATTTTATTTACTATTTTTGCATCCATTAGGGAAATTGGTCTATAATTTTCTTTCTTTCTTTCTTTTGACTCTACCTGGTTTTGGTCTCAACACCATTTCTGTGTCGTAAAAGGAATTTGCTAGGATTCCTTCTTTCCTTATTTTGTTAAATAGTTTACATAGTATTGGAGTTAATTGTTCTTTAAATATTTAGTAGAATTCACATGTAAATTCACATGGTCCTGGAGATTTTTTTCTTAGGGAGTTGATTAACAGCTTGTTCTATTTCTTTTTCTAAAATGGGACTATTTAAGTAATTTATTTCCTCTTTTGTTAATCTTAGCAATCTATATTTTTGTAAGTATTCATCCATTTCACTTAGATTATCAGATCTGTTAGCATATAGTTGGGCAAAATAACTCCTAATTATTGCTCTAATTTCCTCTTCATTGGTGGAAAGTTCTCCCTTTTCATTTTTGAGACTAACAATTTGATTTTGCTTTTTTCTTTTTCTAACCAAATTAAATAAAGGTTTATCTATTTTGTTGGCTTTTTCATAAAACCAACTCTTAAATTTTGTTTACCAATTCAATAGTTTTCTTACCTTCAATTTAATTAATCTCTCCTTTTATTTTCAGAATTTCAAATTTGGTATTTAACTGGGGGGGGGGGTTAATTTGTTCTTTTTTTAGCTTTTTTAGTTGCAAGCCCAATTCACTAATCTTCTCTTTCTCTATTTTATGCAAGTAAGCATCTAGAAAAATGAAACTTTCCATAAGAACTGCTTTGGCTGCATCCCATAAAATTTGGTATGTTGTCTCATTATCATCATTCTCTTGGATGACATTATCACTTGTGTCTATGATTTCTTGAGAAAAAGTAAAACTGGGGGGAAAAACAAGATGGCAGGAAATACAGTTAGTAATTTTAACTGTAAATGTGAATGGGATGCTCCATAAAATGGAAGCAGATAGAAGATTGGATTAAAAGCCAGAATCCTACAATTTGTTGTTTATAAGAAATACATTTAAAGCAGAGTGATACATTCAGTGTAAAAGGAAAAAGCTGGAGCAGAATCTATTATGCTTCAGCTGAAAAAAAAAAAAAAAAGCAGGGGTAGCAATTCTGATCTCAGGTCAAGTAAAAGCAAAGATAGATCTAATTAAAAGAGATAAGGAAAAAGACTACATCCTACTGAAAAGTGCTATAAATAATGAAGTAATATCAATAGTAAACATGTGCCCCAAGTGATATAGCATCCAAATTCTGACTGGAGGACTTAAGAAAACTGAAAGAAGACTTAGACAGCAAAACTGTACCAGTGGGGATCTCAACCTTGCTCTCTCAGAACTAGATAAATTGAACACAAAATAAATAAGAAAGAAGTTAAGGAGGTGAATAGAATTCTAGAAAAGTTATATATGATAGCTCTTTGGAGAAAATTGAATGGAGACAGAAAGGACAATACTTTTTCTCAGCAGTACATGGAACCTATACAAAAATTAACCATGTATTAGGACATAAAAACTTCAAAATCAAATGCAGAAAGGCAGAAATAGTAAATGCATTTTTTCAGATCATGATGCAATAAAAGTTACATCCAATAAAAGGTCAGGTGAAAATAGACCAAAAATCAATTGGAAACAATCATCTAATCCTAAAGAATGAATGTGTAAAACAAAAATTCCTATGCTTTTCCAAAGTTAAAATGTTTACTCTACATGAGAAGATGATACTTGTTACTCTTGAGAACTGTATCTTAAGGCAATCTGAAGGAGTATACATAGACATAGGGTATGGATATAAGTTCAGTTTAATGTGATATATAACAAAAGAAATTAAGGGGCAAAAAAGGATTGCGAGGGAGAATAAAAAAGGGGAGATAAAATAGGGTAAGTTATATCACATGAAGAGGCACAAAAGACCTATTATAGTAGAGGGAATGAAGGGAGAGGAATGAGCAATGTTTGAACCTTAATCTCATTGGATTTGGCTCAAAAAGGGAATAATATACATAGTTTGGTATAGAAATTTGTCTCACTCTATAAGGAAAGAGGAAAGGAAAGGGGTAAGCTAATAGAAGGGAGGGCAGAAGTAGAAGGCAAAAGGGATAAGAAAGGGAGGGGCTGATAAAAGGGTAGGCAGATTGAGGAATGTGGGGATCAGAAGGAAAACACTGCTGAGGAGGTAAAGGGTGAAAGAAAAGAGAAAAGTATAACTTTGGAAAAAATACTTGGTGGGAAATACAGAGTTAGTAATTTTAACTATGAAGGTGAGGGGAATGAATTCTCCCATAAAACAGTAAGATCAGGGATGAAACAAAGTTGCCCATTATCAGCACTGTAATTCAACATTGTACTAGAAATGTTAGTTTTAGCAATAAAAAAGAAAAAGATATTAAAGGAAACAAAACTATCACTCTTTGTAGATGATATGATGGCATATTTAGAGAATCAACTAAATAACTACTAGAAACAATTATCAACTTTAGTAAAGTTGCAGGACATAAAGTAAACCAATATAAATTATCAGCATTCCTACATGTTACCAAGAAAGCCTAGCAGCTAGAAATAGAAAATCTATTTAAATAACTAAAAAATTTTAAAAATTAAAGAAAATTACTGTGGACAATATAACATATTTGGGAGTCCAACTGCATAGACAAAACCAGGAACTATATGAATACAATTTCAAAACAGCTTTTTCTACAAAGTTAGATCTATACAATAGGAAGAATATCAAATGCTCATAGGGAGGCTGAGCTAATATAATACAAATGACAAGTCTACCTAAATTATTCTACTTATTATTTTATAGAGCTAGAAAAAAACAATAAAATTCATCTGGAAGAAAAAAAAGATCATGAATATGAAGGGAATTAATGGGAAAAAAAACAACTCAAAGAAAGATGGCCTAGATGTATCAGACCTAAAACTATATTATAAAGTGTCGGTTATCAAAACCATTTGGTAGTGGCTAAGAAATAGAATAGTGGATCAGTGGAATAGGTTAGATATTCAAGACACAGTAGTCAATGCCTATGGTAATCTACTGTTTGATGAACCCAAAGACTACAGCTTTGGAGATAAGAACTCCTTATTTGACAAAAATTGCTGGGAAAATTAGAAAACAGCATTGCAGAAACTAGGCTTTGAGCAACATCTGACACCTTATACTAGGGTAAACCTGAAATGGGTTCATGATTTAGACATAAAGCAAATTAGGAGAACAAGAGATGGTCTACCTGTCAGATCTGTGGAGAAGGGAGGAATTTATGGCCAAAGAAGAACTAGAAAACATTATGAAATACAAAATGGATGATTTGGATCACATTAAATTAAAAAGGTTTTGCACAAACAAAACCAGTGCAGTCAACATCAGAACAGAAGCAGAAAGCTGGGAAAAATTTTTTTTACAGTTAGTGTTTCTAATAAAGGCTTCATTTCTAAAATATATAGAAAACTGACTCAAGTTTATAAGAGGAATTCTTCTTTAATTGACAAATGATCAAAGGATATAAACAGACAATTTTCAGATGAAGAAATTAAAGCCATTTCTAGTCATATCACAAAATTCTCTAAATTACTATGGGTTAGAGAAATGCAAATTAAGACAACTCTGAGGTACTACTTCATACCTCTCAAATTGGCTAAGATGACAGGAAAAGATGAATGTTGGAAGAGATATGGGAAAATTAGAATACAATATATTGTTGCAGTTGTGAAATGATCCAATCATTCTAGGGAGCAATTTGGAACTAAGCTCAAAATGCTATAAAACTGAGCATACCCTTTGATCCAGCCATCTCACTATTAAATCTGTATTCCAGAGAGATAATAAAAAAAGGAAAAAGAACCCATATGTGCAAAAATGTTTGTAGCAGTCCTTTTTGTAGTGACAAGGAACTGGAAATTGGGTGGATGTCCATCATTTAGGGAATGGCTAAATAAGTTATGGTATATGAAAGTAATGGAATACTTTTATTCTATAAGAAATGGTGAGCAGGATGATTTCAGAAAAGCCTGGAAAAACTTACATGAGCTGATGCTTAGTGAAGTGAACAGAACCAGGAGAACATTGTACATAGTAACAAGATTGGCAATAGTTGGCTCTTCTCAGCAATGTGGTGGTTAAGGACAATACAAAGGACTTGGGATGGAGGATGCCAATTATATTTGGAGAGAGAACTGTGGAAATGTGGATCAAAGTATAGTATTTTTTACCTTTTTGTTTGTTTTTCTTTCTTGTGTTTTTTTTTCTTTTGGTTTGATTTTTCTTGCAGGACATGACAACTGTGGATAAATGTGTATGCTAAATGAGTAGCACATATTTAACCTATAACAGATTGTTTGCTGTCTTTATTCATCCTAGTATAGGTGATAGAACAGATCAATCCATAGGCATAATAGAGAGAATACCGTGAGGGAACGCTGAAAGATTCCATCCTGTAAGCAACAAAAAGCAAAGATTAAACCTTATGCTTTTTGCATAATGATTTAGCTAGTCAAACTGGACAAAAAGAATTAAAGCCTGCCTTCCTGAAATTAAGTGAGCTATTGTAGAACAGTTGTCAGAACCAACTCGTCTATGTAGCAAAATAGTGAGATGATTTTACAATAGGGGTGAAAGGCCTATCGAACTTAATGATAGCTGGTTCTCCAAAAAACGAATTTAAGTTCAACTTTAAATTTAACTCAAGTACTAACAAACGTAACTTAAATTTAAATGCTACTCAAAAGGGGGACAACTCTTTTGACACGTAAACAAAGTTCCTTAGAGGATAATGAAATACACACAAAACATTGAGGGAGGGAGGGAGAAAAATTTGAAACACAAAGTTTTATAAAAATGAATGTTGAAAATTGCCTTTACATATGTTGGAAAAATAAAATACTATTGAGAAAAAAATCCCTTTCAGATTTTTCTAGGATTTTGAGCCACAGGGTGCCCTTTTTATCAACCAACCTACAAACATTTATTACGTATCTTTCATGTGCTGAGCACAGTGTTAGATGTTGGAGATATAAATAATAAAATCATGGGTTTCCATTCCCTCATCTTGTAGAGAAGGTGAGAGACTTATCTATAGACCAACAGCTGATAAGAATCAGAGTAAGCATTTTAACCCAGGGTCTTAAGCTCTTAGAAAATAAATTTTCCATCTGTAACATTTGTAATTCCAGTCCTACTTGCATGATGTTGTTAGAGGGATTTCATAGATCTGGAGGTGCAAGTCATGTATATTAAGTACTTGATGAACTGGAAAACACTATAGAAGTGAATGATGGTTATTTGATGCCACAGAAATTTTCTAGGAATTGAGAATACTCAGAGAAGGAGAATGGGCCTAATATGAGGCAATAAATGTCCACCTTACCTTTCACATCTCAATCATGCTTCAGGGCTGTCTGCTTCATAGAGTGAGGGGTTGGTATATTGGGAGTCAGGACCCTATTTCTAATTCTTCTAACTGTATATGGAACTTTGGCAGTTCTGAGTTTTAGTTTCTTCATCTGTAAAATGAGGATCAATATAATGTGTCAGAGGACATGACTTTTTCCTGTTCCCCTCCACCCCGCCCCGCACATACACACTATGTAAGCTGTTTGGGGGGGGGGGTTCATTTGTGAGTTTTAATCCTCAGCATCTTGCGGTACCTGACACATAGTAGTAGGTATTTAATAAATGCTTATGGCATAAATGCTATTCCCCTAAATGAGACCCTTAAAGAGGTCTTTTCTGGGAATGACTGAACAGGAACAACTAAGTAAGATAGTACTCTTAGGCCATGAATCCTAATTAAATAAACACAAAGAACTTGGAGAATGGACTTTTCTGAAAGAGTTTGCCTTATATATACCATGCAATATAACTAAATGAATTTTATTAGTTCATTGTTTTCCTCTTTCTGACACTCCCTGGGGAAAAAAAATGTTTTATTTCTGTTAAAGGTCATGATTTAAAATAACTCCCAAATCCATTTAATTCTGCCATCTTGCCTCGGGCATTGTACAGTCAAAGCTCCCCAAGTCAGATTAACTTGGGGAAAGAGGCACATAAATGGAAATATCTAGCAAACAACTGAAAATGTGATACATGTGCCATATTTCATTCATTCATTTATGCAACATTTATTGAGTACTCCTTTGTATGGGCATTGTACTGTGCATGGGAGTTAAATGCAAAAGCAAAAACAGTCCCTCTGCTCAGGGAGCTTGCATTCATTTTTTCTTTAGTTGATTTACTGAAGATTTAAATATAAAATAGACAAAAGAAAAAAATTGCCATGTGTAGAGCAAAACATGAGAGGATCCCAAGGGGAGCTTGCATTCTGATAGAGGAGACAGCATATATAAATCAAAATACATAAGATAAATACAGAATAGATGGAAAGAAACCTTAGGGGAGATGGCACTAATAGTTGGGAGGGACAAAGAAAGGCCTGGAGGAAGTGGTGCTAGAGCTAAATCATAAAGGAAGCCAGGAATTCTAGGACTTGGGGTTTAAGAGGGGAGCATGAACCATGGAAAAGGTAGAACAGCTTGTAATATGACTAGAAAATTAGAAAGGTCCAAGATGTGAAAAACTTTAAATGCCAAAAAAAAAAAAATAAGGCACTTTATACTTATCTTGAAGTTAATATAGAACCAGTACTTTATGTGGGTAGGGTAAAGGATATGAAAGAATCAGATAAGTATTTTAAGAAAATCTCTGAATAGGGAGAAATTGAGTCAGAGAAACCAATTAGAAGGCTATTTTAAAAGTTTAGGTAAGATTTAATGAAGAATTTCAATAGAATGGTAGCTATGTGAATAGAAAAAAGGAAATATATATATGAGAGATGTTGTAAAGAAGCAAAATTTGGCCTTATGTTGTATATGTGGAGTAAGAGTGAGAAAGTGAAGATGATGCCAAAGTTGTGAGCTTGAATAATTGGGAAGATGATGATCCCATTAATGAAAATGGGCAAGTTTGGAAGAGGGAGGGGTTTTTAAGAGGAAAGGTGATTTCTGTCTTGGATATGTTGAGCTGGTAATATATTCAGAATTTACCATTCAAAATGTCCAACTGATACTAGGTGATGAGAGACTGGAGGTTCTGAAGAGAGCCTAGCGTTGGATAAATAGATGCAGGAATCAACTACATAGAGATTATATTGAACCCATGGGAACTGATAAGATCATCAAGTGAAAAAGCATAGATTAAAAAAATAGAAGAGGTGCCAGTTCAGGACTTTGGAGAGACCCCACATTAGTGGGCATAATGTAGGTGAAAATTCAGCAAAATATAATGAAGAATGGCCAGATAATAGGAGAAAAATCAAGAGAGAAAAGAGGATATAATATATATTAATACGATATAATTAATAACTTAATATAATATCTTACCCCGAGTTTAAAAAGGATGAAAATTTTAAAAAGAACTTTAGATTTCATAATTAAAAGATCAATGGATTACATAAACTGCAAAAACAAAGGGAATCTTAACAAATTTTTCTCGTGAAGCAAATATCTTGATATCTAAAAACAGGGAGAGACAAAATAGAGAAAGAAAAGTAAAAACCAATAGCTCCAATGAATATTAGGTACAAATTTTAAATAAGACATTAGCAAATAGACTACAGAAATACATCAAAAAGATTTTGTACTATAACCGAGTCGGATTTATACAGGTAATACAGAGTTTACTCAATATTTGGAAAATTACAAACATATATTAATAACAAGAACACTAAATATCACATGATCAGTAGTTGAAGAAAAAGATGTAACAAAACCCATCTCCTATTTCTGATTTTTAAAAACACTAAAAAGCATAAGAATAAATGGATCTTTCCTTAATATTATGATTAATATCTCCCAAGACCAAAGAACCAACATATAATGTGAGTAAACCAGAAGCCTTCCCAATATAAATAAGAATGAAGATAGGATGTCTATTATCACTATTATTTCATGTAGTGTGCAAATTCTGGCTATTGCAATAAGACAAGAAAATAAATTGAGGAAATAAGCATAGTCCTTTCTCAACTATATTTAATTACTGAAATGATTTTCCTAAAGTGCAGTTCTAATAATGTCATCTCTTTATTTAATAAACTCCAATGAGCCCCTTTTGTCTCTCAGATAAATTACAGAATCTTTTGCTTGGCATTTAAAGCATTCATAACCGAGGTCCTTTCCAGTCTTCTTACATCTTAATTTCCACCACACACTCCATTCCAATGACACTGACTCCTGCTTCTTCCATAAATAAGAGATTCTTTCTCACAGTTCTAGGCATTTTTTCTGTCTTTGGTACCTGGAATAACTCTAGTATAGAGTGCTGGTTCTGAAATCAGGAAGACATGAGTTCAAATATGACCTCAGATATTTACTTGTTATATGATCCTGGGTAAGTCATGTAGCATCTGTCTTCTTCATTTCCCTCAAATATAAAATTATTTTAATAATCATTTCTACCACATAGGGTTATTGTGAGGACCAAATTAAATGTCTGTAAAAATTTAAAAACATTTAGCCCATTGCCCAGGCTATGGGCTATCCATTGCCTGATGCATACTTATTCCCTTCCCTTTCCTCTTCCCTCCTCATCTCTGCTTACTGGTTTTCCTAGCTGCCATTAAGTCCCAGTTAAGCTATTCTCTAAAGGAAACTTTTCCCAACTTCTCTTAACTTTAATTCCTTCCCTCTTTTAATTAGTTCTAAATTATCCTATATATAGCTTTTTATGCATATTTGTTTACTTGTTATCTTCCCCATCAGATTGTAAGCTCCATGAGAGCAAGGACTGTCTTTTGCCTCTGAATCCCCAGCACTTTGTACAATCCTTTAATATTTATTGATAGAGTGACTACAATATATATGGATATAATTATTTTATTTATGTTTGTGACACTCAGAGCCAAAGGAAAAAAAATTAAGATTGTTGGTAACTTTGAAAGGAGAAGTTTCAGTTGAAGGATGAGGTCAGAAGTCAGACTGCAAAATGCTAAGAAGTGAATGAGAAGGAATTGAAAGTCCCAATTGCAGATGACTTTTTCAAGTAATTTAGCTGTGAAGTAAAGGGTAGACATAAAATGATAGCTCACAGATACAGTAAGCTCTAGTGAGGAAGGGGGAACCCTTGGGCATGATTGCAAGAGTTAATGGACAGATTTGATAAATAGTCAAAGGATATGAACAGACAATTCTCAGATGAAGAAATTGAAACTATTTCTAGCCATATGAAAAGATGCTCCAAGTCATTATTAATCAGAGAAATGCAAATTAAGACAACTCTGAGATACCACTACACACCTGTCAGATTGGCTAGAATGACAGGGAAAGCTAATGTGGAATGTTGGAGGGGATGTGGGAAACTGGGACACTGATACATTGTTGGTGGAATTGTGAACACATCCAGCCATTCTGGAGAGCAATTTGGAGCTATGCTCAAAAAGTTATCCATCTGTGCATACCCTTTAACCCAGCAGTGTTACTACTGGGCTTATACCCCAAAGAGATACTAAAGAAAGGAAAGGGACCTGTATGTGCCAAAATGTTTGTGGCAGCCCTCTTCGTAGTGGCCAGAAACTGGAAACTGAGTGGATGCCCCCCAATTGGAGAATGGTTGAATAAACTGTGGTATTTGAATGTTATGGAATATTATTGTTCTGTAAGAAATGACCACCAGGATGATTTCAGAGAGGCCTGGAGAGACTTACATAAACTGATGTTGAGTGAAATGAGCAGAACCAGGAGATCATTATTTACTTCAACAACAATACTGTATGAGGATCAATTCAGATGGATATGGCCCTCTTCAACAATGAGATGAACCAAATCAGTTCCAATAGAGCAGTAATAAACTGAACCAGCTCCACCCAGCGAAAGAACTCAGGGATATGAGTGTGAATTCCCAATGGAATTCCCAATCCCTCTATTTTTGTCTACCTGCATTTTTGATTTCCTTCACAGGTTAATTGTACACTATTTCAAAGTCTGATTCTTTTTGTGCAGTAAAATAACTGTATGGACATGTATACATATATTGTATTTAACATATACTTTCCCATATTTAACATGTATTGGTCTACCTGCCATCTGGGGGAGGGGGTGGAGGGAAGGAGGGGAAAAATTGAAACAAAAAGTTTTGCATCTGTCAATGCTGAAAAATTACCCGTGCATATATCTTGTAAATAAAAAGCTATAATAAAAAAAAGAGTTAATGGACAGGACAAAATTGAAGATTAGAGAAAAATCACCAAACTATGCCCACTGATTGCAATATAAATTTATGCTAGGTAATCTCAGCTGGGTCCTTATTATAAAAAGGTCATCCTAAAATTCCTTCATTATTGATCCCTATCCCACTTATCACAGCAACAACCCCAAACTTTCTCTTTAGTCTTTTGTCCTCCTATACTACTTTTCCCCCCTACCATCTCTGCTGAGGATGTCTCTTCCTACTTCATTGAGAAAACTTTGGCCAATTTCAGTGATTTCTTTTCTTCTTTCATTCTCCTTTCCCATTCCTCTGACCAGCAGCCAAATAGAATGAGAAGTCATGGTCAGAGTCATCCAAGATATGACTGCTGGCCATTCTGAAGGAGATGGTTTGCGCTTGGAATACAGTATTCCGAAAGGAAAATGGAAAAGATTAAAGCCAACAAATATCCAACAAAACTGAGTATGAGCCTACAGGGAAAGAAATGAACCTCATATAGAAAAAAGGCCTCCTTAACATTACTTAATTAAACTCCAGAAGTGAGTAGACACTTTGAAATGCAAACACAAGAGTTGAAAGAAACATAGAAAGGTAAACACATTGAATCGTTTGGAAAAGACTATAAGAATGAATTCTTTATATTCTAATGGGGAGAAAAGACACTTGCCTAAATGTCTTCAAGAGTCATAGAGAAAGTTAAATAGTAGAGGGAGAAGACCTTGGAGTGGTTTTATTCTGTTTTTATGGTCTTAGCAGATGGAAATTAGAGGGGAAAAAAGATTATACTAAGGAGGAAAGGAGGAATAAGGGGGAGAGAAAACACTAACATAACAGAGATGGGTGGATATGATGAGGATGAGGGAGAAAGAATAGACATCTTATGAACTTCACATTCAGCTAAACCAGACACAGAAGGTAACACACACTCAGAGTGTGATGTAGAAATTATCCAAACTCAACAGGAAAATAAGCAAAGACAAAGAAGAGAGAAAAGTAAGGTTTTAATTTTTTTCAATAGTATTTTACCTTTCCAAATACATTTAAAGATAGTTTTCAACATTAATTTTTGTAAGACTTTGTGTTCCAAATTTTTCTTCTTCCCTCTCTCACCTCCTCCCTCCTAAAGACAGCAAGCTATCTGATATAGGTCAAATATGTGCAATCCTTTTAAACATACTTCCATATTTGTCATGTTGTGCAAGAAAACTCAGACCAAAAGGAAGAAAAATACAAAGAAAAAAGACACAAAGGTGAAAATCCACATTCAGTCCCCATACTTCTCTCTCTCTCTCTCTCTCTCTGGATGTGAATGGTTTTTTTCATTCCAAGTCAACTGGAGTAGCTTTGAATTTCCCCATTGCTGAGAAGAGCCAAGTCCATCACAGTTGAACATCACATAATCTTGTTGTAACTGTGTACAATGTTCTCCTGGTTCTGCTCACTTCACTCAGCATCAGTTCATATAAGTCTTTCCAGGCTTTTCTGAAGTCAACCTGTTCATCATTTATATCCTACTTGAACAATAGTATTGACTAAGTCACTACAATGTATATGGACATACTTCTTTTGTTTGTTACACTCAGAACTAAGGGAAGAAAAAATTAAGATTGTTGGTTACTTTGAAGGGAGCAATTTTAGTTGGATAAGTCAGAAGCAAAGTGCTAAGGAGTGAGAAGTGAGGAAGCGAAGGTCTCAATTGTGTGACTTATATGACTTGTCCAGGGTCACATAATTAATAAATAAATATCTGAGGTCACATTTAAATTTATGCCTTCCGGATTTCAGACCCAGCACTCTACGCTAGAGTATTCTAGGTACCAAAGATAGAAAAAAATGCCTCGAACTGTGAGAAAGAGTGTCTTATTCATGAACAATAGTATTCTGCTGGAAAGTCAAAGATACTGAAGAACATATGGAGCTAAGGGATACTTCAAGACTCTTGGCTAACCCTGGAAATCTTTATCTCCCTTTAAGAAGTACTTGACAAATCAACTTTTGAGGATGGCAACTCCAGTGGATGAATTGCTCCTTTGCTCAGCTGAGCTAGCTCCTTGAAAGATGAGAGGTCTGATTATAAAAAATTAATCCGTTGCTAGCCTGAATCAAGAAGGTCTATCCTCTAACCTGGCTCTTCATCTAGCTCAGTCACTACTGCTACTGGCTCCAGTCATCTCTGCTGCAAATTCAGATCTCTGAGACAATGTCCAATTGCCCTTTTGACCTTTTGAAATTCAGAAGGTCTTAATCTGGTCCATTCCATCTCCAGATATTTATTCACCCAAGACAAATAAAACACAATGAAACAGGCATCATGTTCTTAAAGACATTTTGTTGCCTGGTATGGAGATAGATAAAGGGGGTATAGCCAGAGCTCTATTTCCCCCCAACCACCCAGAGGATTATAGCAATTCTTTTTCACTAGAAAGCTGCCAAGGAAGAACCCAAGAGATTACCTACAAACTTTTTGCATGCACTAAGTTAAAGTCCTCAGCCAATTGGCAGACTCTTTTTTGCCATGATACCAGCCCTGCAGATCCTCATGGCCAGAAACTGGCTTGCAAAATCCCAGTAATGTATCAAAACAAGGCAGGGAATAGCATTCAAGCTCTATGGACTGGGCCCACATTGATCATTACCCTATTGTTGCTGGCAAAGATATGAGAAAAGCACTTTAGGGGAGTACTTAACCATTCCTACATGTAATGGTCTTTTAAATTTTTACCAGAGATCCCAAATACACAGATCACATTTATTGAAGATAAATAGGGATAAATGTAATATCCTATACTTGTGGTCAAAAAATCAATTTGTCAGTATTGGATAAGGAAGATGTGGCTAGAAAACCATTTCCTGTGAAACAAATCTGGGTGTTTTATTGGATGTCAGAGTCGGTGAGTTGGTAGTGTAGTATGAAAAACAAAAAAAGCTCACACAATCTTATGTTACGTTAAAAACAATAAAGTGTCCTGAAGGAAAGAAATGACAGTTCTTTTGCTCTCACTCAGCTCAGAGCACATCTGAAGTATTGTGTTCAGCTGTGAGCACATTATTTTAGTAAGGGCATTGATAAACTAGAGTTCCTCCAGAGGCAGAAAACTGGGATGATGAAGATCCTTGATGTCATATTATATGACTATGTTATGTGTTGACTACTAGACACTTCTTCCTCAGTGGCATCATGCATTTGTAATAATTTGGCAACAACACATTTTAATTTTTCCATTTTGTTCAGATGAGAGATGTTATTAGACTATCCCCTTCTCAAAAAGAAGAAAAATTCTGGGTTTTTTGGTGTTTGGATAGTACTGGGATTGGTTGGGAGGTGGGACACATGGAAGTGAAGGAACATAGGTTGGGAACCACTTCACAAAGTTTGAGAGAATTCAGCCTCAATCTTTAGCAGATATGTTTATTAAGCCTTAGCTTATACTAGTCTTTCTACCTAGGTTCCAGCAGCACTCTCATTGCCTTGAAACATCTCACAGTTGTTTCAGAGTCATATTCTTCTTTCTCAATTAGACTAGTAAGTTCTCTGAGCACAGAGACAGTGCCATATCTTCCTCTTGTATCCCCCCAGGAGATAGTAAGGGACCGGCTTCATCAAAGATACTCAAAAAGCACATATAGCAAGGAAGGGAAGGGTTAGGGGGAGATGGGGAAAGAAGAGAAAAGAGATTTCCCTGGTTATTTCCATGACATTTTCAGTTTAACATTATGCAGGTATATGTTTGTTAAATGGTTCCTTCACTGGTGTTCTAAAAGTCAGGGTCGTTGGCACTTACTTGGTTTCCAGGGTAATGAAACACCTTAAAAGGTAGTTTCCACCACTGTTTCCATAGAGGCATTGATTATGCAAAGGACTCACTGTAGGAATTACATTTTTTCCCAAGCTAATTTACTTTGTGATTTGCAAGTAAATGTCACAAGTTGTTTTTTTTTTAAATAATATCTGACTTCAGTAATAGTCTTGGATGCTATAGCTCAGTCTGATAGTTCAGAATTCCAATTTAATGGCTACCCAGGAGGAAAATATGTTTTGAAGTAGATTTGATCAGATCAGACTAATGTTTCATCATAGTCCAGAATTTTTTTTCAAAATTGACTTAGAATCAATAAGGCCAACAATTAACAAAGAATCAAAGCATCCTTGACTATAAATTAGATTCTATTTGCAGGCTCTGCCACTAACTTAACCATGTGACCTTAGATGAGTCAATGACACTCTCTGAGTCTCTTCCAGAAAATGAGAGGTTTGGACTAGATGGTCTCTAAGGTCCCTTCTAATTCTAACATTCTTAGGTGCTTTGATTTCTCTGTGAACAACTCATCTGAGACTCACTGATATCAGCTGAGGAAAATCCGTTGTTGGTCAATTGGTCACATGACCAGTTACAATGATTCCAGTGTTCTATGCTTATTGATATACTGTTGAACTGCTTTGTTCTTTGCTATATAGAAGAACCTGGACCTAAAGTTTCTAACCTGAGACCATAGAATATGCATAATGACCCCTTTGGGACAGAGTATGTTTCCTGGGGAAGAGCTTACTGCTAACAAGATCTAGTGAATGAATTTTCATTAGAATGAAAACTTCACACAAGAGTGATTTTCCACCTTGTCCATATCACCCACTTTATGAATAGTAATAGAGTATTTTGCATCCCGAATAGAAAATAGTTACAGTAGACTGCGGACTGTCATTTTTACCATCCAAGAAGCTCTAAAAGCCAGAAGTTCCAGTAGTCTCCAATATCTTACTGAGTGCTTACATGTGCAGGGATGTGAGCAAGAATAGTACTGCTAACCTCCTGAGTGAATTCTTAAATTATTATATAATTGTTGGTTCTTTCCATTCTTTCTGTTGAGATATAGAGAAGTTGCCTCATGGGACTTTTTAGCCAAACGGATTTCTTTGCATAAACCACTGCCCTGTCTTTCACTTATAAGTCTCAAGAGAGAGTGGTAGGGAAAGAATAAGAGGGGGAACACCTGAGACATCCCAGAAACACTTATGAGTAATTGAAATTGTTGACTATAACCCTAGATTCTCAATATGGTAGATAATAGCACCCCTTGTGCTGGCATATAGTACTGTGACATGTTTTGTAAATCACTTGGAAGACTAAAGGTCAAATCAATAGTTGTGAATCCAGAGATGCTAGAGAAGCCATGTTACAGGTACAGATTTACAAGTATACAATCAATGTGTTTAGAGCCTTTTCCTTAAAAAAAAAATCCACAATCTCCTGTTATTGTCTCTGAGGTTAAAATTTGGTCTCTGCCACTCCGCTGTCTCACTCAGGCCTCTCTTTAGAACCTTGATGGGTTTTTCTGAAAATAATGAGTGCAGGTATCCAAATATTTAGATAAAAACATAGGGCAAGAAAATAAAAAGGCCAAGCTTGCCAAAGAAAACAAGTAAACAAGTATATAAAAATAGAGTCTTGAATGTGGTTGACAGAATGCAAACATAGAGAGGCATTGGACCATTGTGAGGAACTGCTCTTGATTTTTGAATGAACTAAGTCAAGACTCCTTCCTGAGTATTTTCCTCCAGGCAGTCCTCACCCCTTCCTGTCTACTTGCCATGTCCCAGTTTCTTTGAGTTTACTTCAATTGTTCATCTATATTTTATTGGTGTATCGATTGCCCTTTTGCCAAGAAGATATGAAGGCTAGAACTGGACTCCTGCTGGTCAGGGTGGAAAGCTCATTAGCATTCCTTCCCTTGACACATTAAAGGGCAATGCATGGATCTGTACATTTATGTCTCCCCCCACTTTGGACCTTTTCCTCTCCATACTAGATGAGAGAGTGGTTCAAAACTCTCGCAGTCTGCCCCCACCCCAGCCTCTTCCCTCAATTATCATTCCAAAAAGTGGTTGAGGTTCAACTCATGTCACGCTGTATCTTCTTGGAATTTATTATCCATCATTTCTAATGGAGTATTGATGTTCCGCTACTTTCATGTGAGACAGCCTCAAAGTGACACAGTGGACACAACAGAAGACTTGAAGTCAGGAAAACTCATATTCAAATCCTACCTCACGTATTTACTGCTGTGTGACCCCGGACAAATTAGCCTCAGTTTGTCCAAATTTCCTTATTGTAAAATTGTGGTGATAATAATCTATACCTCCCAGGGTTACTGTAATGATCAAATGAGAGATTTTAAAGCAGTCTGCAAACTTTATAGGTCAAAATAAATGATGATGATGACGATGATGATGATGATACCATTTCTCAGTGGATGAGCATCTATTCCATTTCCACTTCTTTGGTACCACAAAACATGCTGCTGTGGATGAGTATTTTGGCACATGGGGGGCATTTTTTCCTGCCTTTGCCCTTTTTAAGTATAGGGCTACCTGTTAGTAGGGTGATTGGGTGAAAATGAGATCCCTAGATTAAATTGTATGGTCGTTTTAGTTGCCTTCTTGAGATAATTCCAAATTGCTTTCCAAAATGGTTAGAACTTCTTCCAGCACCAAATGCCACTCTTTCCACAGAATCTCGAACATCGTTTATTTCTGTCTTTTGCCTTCTTTGCAAATTTGCTGAGGACGAGGTGAAACTTCAGGGTTGTTTTGATTTGCATTTCACTAATTACCAATAATCTGAAATAATCTTTTATGTGGTTATAAATAGTTTGTAGTTCTTTTAAAAATTGTTTATTCACATCCTTTGACTGCTCACACATTGTGCTCACATGTTTAGATGACCTTTCTTCCTAGTACTGAAAAAGAAATTCCTAAAGGCTTGACTCTTGCTTTCAAACTTCCTGTCTTTTTCTGAGTTAGATTCATTACCAGAAGTGATTCTCTTCAAGGGAAAATTGTCCTCTTACTTTTGAAAAATCACACTTTCAAAGCAGGAATATTGAATCTCACTGATTGTACAGGGAGACCTTCATTCCTTTTTGTTTAAATTTTTATTATAGCCTTTTATTTACAAGTTATATGCATGGGTAATTTTACAACATTGACAACTGCCAAACCTTTTGTTCCAATCTTTCCCCTCCTTCCCCCTCCCCCCTCCCCGCAGTTGACCAATACATGCTAAGTATGTTAAAGCATATATGTCCTAACAGTTATTTTGCTGTACAAAAAAGAATCGGAATTTGAAATAGTATACAATTAGCCTGTGAAGAAAATAAAAAATGCAGGCGGACAAAAATAGAGGGATTGGGAATTCTATGTAGTGGTTCACAGTCATCTCCCAGAGTTCTTTCCCTGGGTGTATGTAGCTGGTTCAGTTCATTACTGCTCTATTGGAACTGATTTGGTTCATCTCATTGTTGAAGAGGGCCACGTCCATCAGTATTGTTCATCATGTAGTATTGTTGTTGAAGTGTATAATGATCTCCTGGTCCTGCTCATTTCACTCAGCATCAGTTCGTGTAAGTCTCTCCAGGCCTTTCTGAAATCCTCCTGCTGCTCATTTATTACCGAACAATAATATTCCATAACATTCATATACCACAATTTATTCAGCCATTCTCCAATGGATGGGCATCCACTCAGTTTCCAGTTTCTGGCCACTATGAAGAGGGCTGCCACAAACATTTTGGCACATACAGGTCCCTTTCCCTTCTTTAGTATCTCTTTGGGGTATAAGCCCAGTAGTAACACTGCTGGGTCAAAGGGTTTGGACAGATTGATAACTTTTTGAGCATAGTTCCAAATCGCTCTCCAAAATGGCTGTATGTATTCACAATTCCACCAACAATGTATCAGTGTCCCTGTTTTCCCACATCCCCTCCAACATTCACCATTGTCTGTCCCTGTCATTCTAGCGAATCTGACAGGTGTGTAGGTGAGAGCTTCATTCCTAAATGACTGTAGAATCCAGCTAATGCTTTATCTCTTGTTTAGGAGCAATTCATTATTTAAGGCTCAGGCATCGAAGATTGTCTTTTTATAAATAAGTCAACAACTAATCAAACAGACCAGGACCTCATTTAGATGGTAAATAACAATAGACTAAAGATTCAAATATAGTTTAGCAAGGCATTGCTGTACTAAAGGAAAAGCCCCCAATACACTGCCAGGCATCTTAAATTGTTGCATCCTAAATAGAGTTGAGATGGCAAAACTAATAGGGACTTGAAAAAGCCCTTCTCCCCATCTGGGTCCTCAAGTGTGGTGTATAGGAATCCTTCTTGGCTGACTGGCTTTGAAAGTTCTGAAGGTCCACTGTATGGTTGTAACAGGAACGCTAATAGTATTGGCAAGTACTCTTCATCCAGTCAACACATTTGTATCATGGACCTTCTACATATCAGACTCTTCGATAGGGATACCAAGGCAAAGACCAAAACCAAACAGTCCCTGTTCTCAAAGAGCTTACCTTTTACTTAAGGGAAATGAGATGAACACAAGATACAAACATGAAGATACAAATACTAGATACAAAATAGACACAAGGTAAATCTATTGAGGAGATATTAACTGGTGGATTAGGAGCTGAAGATGAGTTTGAAAAGTACGGACAGGATAAAGAGACAGTGGCTCCCCGGTATGGAGAACACAGTTTGGCTCCTGGTACAGAGTGAAACAATGAAATGTTATATATGGGGAACGGCACATAGACTAAATTGGTAAAATATAATGTTCACCAAGGGGAATAAACTGTATTCAATTTTTAGCTCAGATACCCGTGTTATCTTGGACACAGATTTCCCTCTCTGAGTCTCATGTTCCTCATCTGCCAAGTGGAAAGGGAGAGGGGGGACCAAGTAGTCTTTCCAGTCCTCTAAAGCTAAAGAATTCTCTGAGTATTTCAACTTTCATCTTGGTTTTATATTAAATATCATGGTAGAAATAAGAAATTCCTTCTCCAGCTGACTGCTACCTTGATAATTTCACCTATTTTCTTTTACTAAAGGTTCTTTCAAAAGTCAGTGTAAGGAAAATAGCAAGACCAATTTTCAGGGTTTGTGACATTTTGTCATAGCCTCTCAAGGCATACACGTGCGCACACATACACATGCACATACATGCACCCACGCACATACACACGTAAGCAGGGGCAACTGACAGAATGCCATTTGGCTTGATCTGGGAAATGATTTCAGCTCCTGACTCACTGCAATGCGTGATTATCTAACTCTGCAGTACTCAACCATCTAAATGGCCAACTTCCTCTGTAGCAAACTTGGCCTCTGCACCTTTCCCAGACTCTTGCCTTTGCTTCCTTCAAGACCCTGTTGAAGTACCCCCTCTCCAGGAAGCCTGTTCTGATTCCCCATCCTGCTATTTTTCCACTCGAATCCTAGTGGTGTTTACTTACTTGAACCCTCAGAGAATGGCTCTGTTTTTCAGTTTGTCTTTGTAACCCAGAACCCAACATAACACCCTGCAGAGTTTTTAATCTAAGCTTATGATTTCATTGATATAGGGAATTCCCGGTGAGGAAACTCCCTCTACCAATGTAGATCAGCAATTCTTCTGCCATCTCCCTGTATTTGTGAGCTGCCTATGGGCATAAGAAATAAGATGACTTGCCTAGGATCACACAGCCAACATATGTCAGAAGTGGGAATTGCAGCCAGGGCTTGAGTCTGCTTCTGAGACCAACTGTTTATCAACTGCTTCAGGCTGCTTCTCACACAGTAGGCATTTCATAAATTCAGGCTAAATTGAACTAAAGGAAATGGCTTCTGGTTGTGTTGACAGAGAGGTCGGCTGAATTCCTAAAAAGGAGTTGGCAGGATGTGGGTGGCCAGGGAGGCAGGAAGGGACGGATTGTACCTATTTTGTGGCCGAGTGCTCTCATGCTGAGGAATGGCCAAGGAGATGATGTGCTAGATCAAGTAAGTTTCAACTTCTTTCTTCCCTTAGGCTCGTTGGCACAGGAGCTTAGTCAGGAGGGCTTGAAAGGACTACATTTTTCCTCTTTAGAGTTTCCTGGTAAAGCCTTGTGACCTTGACAGGAAGAATTGTGGGCATACCAACCCCTCAAAGAGGTCTTCTCTAGACTCCTTCTGTTCTTTTAACCTCTGGCATCCCAAACCACTTTCTCCCTTGCTCTCCCAATCCAGTTTCATTTCTTGAGCTCTGTCCAAGCCAAGCCCATCCTTTTCTATCCTTCCCTACCACCTTGTCCTCTGGAGCTACTGTTCTGATTAGTTTTTCAAAAATTACTCATAGTTAATCAGTCCTGAACTACTATCAACAAGTTCCTGTTCTTTATAGATTTCATTCCTTACTTCCTTCTATCTTCCAGCACCCAGCTTCATCCCTGGCCCATCATCATCACTTCAAAGCCAGATGCTCGTTCCTTTATCCTCCACCTCCCCTCCACTCCCCACCCTCCAGATCCTGGGCAAAGGAGACAAGGCAGTGAATTGCCTCTTTTAGACCCTCCCTCTGACGCTATCACTCACCACCTCTTCCTTTGTAAGCCATTGATGCCTGTCATCTACTAATCTGAAATCTCTTTCCCTTCTTCCTCAATGAATTTCTTCCATGGAGTATGGTGATCTTTTTATTCCAAGTCCTGCTTTGGTTTGGTGCCCGCAATAACCTCAATAACTCAAGATGGAGTGTCTTAGGCCAATGAAGGCCAATGTCGCTGGATCATAGGGCGTATGAAGGGAGTAAGTGGCAAGATGATTGGAAAACAAGGGTTAGGTAGGTTACGAAGGACTTTGGAAGCTCAACAGAGAAACTGAAAGTAGCTAATCAATAGAGTTTATAGAAGGATGCTCGTGGTGGAAAAAGGATATGTACGCTAAGGTTAGCCCTGTATTTTAGGAAGATCAATTCAGTAGCTGAGGGGAGGATGAATTGGAGTGGGGAGCAATTTGTGGCAGAAGACTAACAAAAGGTTGTCATCCAGATGTGAATTATTGTTCAGGCATAATGGTCTACACTGAGGTAGTGACTGAGTCAGAGGAGAGAAGGAGCATATAGAAGATGTGTTTTTTTTAAAGGTAGGAATGGCAAGTCATGACAACTGATTGAATTTGGGAGGTGAGAGAGATGGGAGGTGAGCAGTTGAGGATGATACATAGGTTGAAAGTCTGGGTGAACTGGAAGACTGTCAGTAACCTTAATAAGTAATAGGAAAGTTAAAAAGAGGGAAGGATTTAGGAGGAAAGATAATAATCAGACCCATTTTGGACATGTTGAAACTAAGATGTCCATGGAACATCTAGTTCTAAATGTTCAGTGGGCAGTTAGAGATTCAAAACTAGAGATTGGGGCTGAATAAATAGATCTGAAAATTTTGGCCTAGAAGGAATAATTGAAACTCTAGGAACTGAAGTGAAATATTATAGAAGAAGAGAAAACAGCCCAGGACAGAAGTTTGTGGGATGCCCATGATTAGTGGTCAGGACCTGGAAGAGGATTTAGCAAAGAATACAGAAAAGGAACAGTTAAGAGGAGATCCAGGAGAGAGCAGTGTCACAGAAACCTAGAGTGAAGGAAGTTTAAAGAAGAAGGTGATCCACAGTGTGAAAGACTTCAGAGAACTCTTGAAGGACGAGGATTAAAAAAAATCCATTAGATTTGGCTGTTGGTAAATTGGAGATGGTTCTGTGATTGGAAAGAAGTCTCTCACAGCCTTCAATGGCCTTTCCTTTCAATCTCTTCAATCAACCACTCAGTTGTGAAAGCAAAACCACACAAAAAAATTGATCAGGTATTTTCCAGTTACAAAGCACCCGGTTTACATTTTCTGTCTGGATCCTCACACCAGGGCTGGGATTTTTCTTTTCCTTGTCCCAAAAAGAAAATTAAGAACTAGCGCGATGAAGGAACTTGGCCAAAGAGTTGCAAATTGATTTGGATATTAGAACCCAATGCTGGTTCCAGAGCTAGTTCTTTACCTGTAATGGGCCAGAACTCTCTAGTGAAACAAGGATTCTTACAAGGTGCTAACTCAATGGAATTGATAAGACAGTGGTTATCTAGTTTAGCATGGTGCTTAATAGTTCTCTAGTTCAGTATGATTGAATTAATCTTACAACAAATAATGGTTCCCTAGTGATATAATGATTGGTTTATACTCAGTATGATGAAGAAATTTAATTGTAATAGAGTATTTAAGTCAGACCTAGAGGAAGACTGGAACAGACTCGGGAAAGACAGAGGACTAGAGGCCAGAGCACAAGCTCCAGTACTCAGGGAGACTTCAAGACAGAGATTGTCATCGTGGTCTTCCTGCCTTCCCCATAGAAGCCAAGACACATTCCAGAGGACCTCCAGAAAGCTAGCCCAGGCCCCAGACCAGGAAACTAGACTGAAGGAGATAATAAAGACTTTTGGACTTTATCTCTGGCTATTCTGGTGGTGATTGCTCTGCTGGAAGGAAGGTTAGTCCAGAGACCTTCAGAAAACAAACCAGAACATTACATTTACCCTTTCCATTTTGTGTTCCTAGAGTTAGGAAGGAAAGGATATGGGGCTGGGAGCAGGGCATGTCAGTGACTTTGCTGATCTCACCAAGCCAACCCAAGAGTCTTCCTTTTGACATACCTGCATACAATTAAATTCTGGGTCCCTGAACATATACAACATATTCGAAAATACCCCATCCTGTATTAATTGCAAGATGAACGTTCTTCAGCTCCCTGTATTTGAGAGGCTATTCAGGAACATACAATTGGAGAGGGGATAATACTGAGTGGAGCTTCTGGAGGCTTTGGAGGTGTTTGTGTTGGACAATTTCCCCACTAATTTGGAACAAGAGCTTAAATTCGTATAGTTTTTGGTGGCTCATTGACAGGAGCTCTGGATTTGGAGTATAAGCATCTGCGTTCTTCTACCAACTAGCTGTGTGATGTTGAACAAGTCATATAACTTTTATAGGCCTGTTTTCTTTGTAAAATGAAGAATGGAGGAAGGTTGGACTGGATGTTCTTCTTGTAGTTCTAAATCCTAGGAAGGAGAATCCCATTTCTCACATTCCTGGAAACCAAGACCTTCTCTTGAAATGCTCAATCATATATTACAAGGCAATTCCACATCACCAAGAAGAGGTTAGGAAATATCTCCCAGAGATAGTTGTTTCTACCACCACCACCACCACCACCACCACCACCACCACCTCCCTGGTGAAGTCATACTTGGCCATTACCTCGAAGGCACCTCTGTCCTGCCCAGCCAGAGGATCCTAGCCGATGACACAATTTCACCAAAGAGGAATAGAAAAGTCAGGCAGCAGAGCCCAGGAGCAATTTTTCTTTGCTGGAGAAGAATTCAACGATGACCCAGTCATCTATTTTCCCTGCTTCTTTTCACTGTCTTGCCGTGGCCATTCATAAACATTCTTGAAGCCCCCGTGCACCATTTAGGAGGAGAGTACATCTCAAGTCTCAGCCCACAATCAATAAACATGGCAGAAAGTCTTTAATGGGGCTGTTTGTGGTATAATTAGATCCAACTGAGACTCAGTAAGGAAAAATTCATGTGAAGTAGTTGAACCTGTAAAAGCAAATATGAGCTTCTAGTTTGGAGATCCTGACTAAGCCTCCAAGATCACTGGAGATTCTAAGGAATCCAGCTTCTACAAGAAGGGGCTGAATGTTTCCCATCTTGTGTACTCTTGGAAGGAATTATGGGTTCAAATGAGCTGAGTGGAGTAATAGATAAAGGAAAGAGCAAAGCATTCATCTCAATTTGCTGTGTGACTTACCTATGTGACTCTGATAAAATCATTTAAACTCTCTCAGGCTCCATTTCCTTACCTATAAAATGTCAATAATCATAGCACCTATTCATAGAGTATGAGAGCAAGAAAATAATAAATGTAAAGTGCTTTGCAAATTCTCAAGTGCTCTATAAATGTTATTACTGTGATGATGCTGCTGATGGTCAATGATTTCCCTGAATCTTGGACCTTCATCACCTTATACCTGGATTATTGTCAGAGCCTGCTGATTGGTCTCCCTGCCACAAGTCTCTCCCTGTTCCTGTCCATCTTTCCACTCAGCTGTCAAAATGATCTTTCTAAAGTACGGACCTGACCACGTTACTCTCCAACTTCCCTACTCAGTGAATTCCAGTAACTCCCTAACACCTCCAGCAACAAATATAAAATCCTCTGCTTGGCAAAGCCCTTCATAACCTGGTTTCCCTAGTTTTATGATATTCTTATACTTTACCCTCTTCTCCCTCTGTCATACTCTGTACTTAGGGATCCTGGCCTCCTTGCTGTCCCATCCAAATCTGGCCATTTTCCTCAACTGTCCCCCATGCCTGGAATTCTCCTCCTCCTCATCTTCCCTGGCTTCCTTCGTGTCCAAGCTCAAATCCCACTTTCTATGAGAACTCTTTCCTGAGACCTCTTAATGTGCTAGGGATTTACTGGAATTTACTGAGTAGGAAAGTAGGGAAGTTGGAGAGTAACATGGTCAGGCCTGTACTTTGGGAAGATTAATGTTAGCTCCTTCTCTCTTGATTATTTGAAGTTTATATATTCATTTTCATGCTGTTTTTCCATTAGCCTGAGATCCTCGAGAGGAAGGACTGTTTTTTAAATCTTTGTACAGTGCCTGGCACATAGTAGGTCCTAACTTACTGACCTACTGTGAGGAAGATCTGAATTTAAATGTGACATCAAACATTTACCAGTTATATGACTGAAGCAAGTTACTTAACAGAGATTAAACTTTAGTAACAGAGGTTACTAAACAGAGGTTAACAGAGGTCTGTCTCAGTTTCCTCATCTGCCAAATAAGAGTAACCATAGCACCTCCCTCCAGAGTTGTTATGAGAATTAAACAAGATATTTGTAAAGAACTCTGCATTATTGTTATTTTACTATTTTTTTCTGCTGTGTGGTCTTTTTCCTCCTTCATGATAAAAAAAATCTTTTAGTAGTGAGGAGGAAGCAGTGACTTACTAGCCCATCTATAATCACCCAAGTAACCATCAATTATCACTGTGATCAATAGTTGTAGGAGATGATAATAGTAATAACAACAAAACAACTGATATTTTTAGCACTTTGCTCACAACAATTTTGTGAAATAATTAATATAAATTTCATTTATCACTCTGGACTTTACTATAAAATGAGAAGTGTCTTATGCAAGATGATTAGCTTCTAAGTGTATGAGAAGAAACTTGGAATGAAAATATGAGTCCAATTCAACAGCTGTTTGTGAAGCACCTACCTTCTACAAGATGATATACCAGACGCTGGAATTATGAAAACAAAACAAAACTCTTCCCTATAAAAGCTTATTTTAAAGATCAATGATCTTTCTGCTAGACCATTTGGCCACTCATTGAAATAAGATATTTTGATTTTTAAATCTTGATAAATCTCGGGGGCTCAATTTCCTGCAATAACTTATTTTTGAGACAAGAACCTGAATTGGAATAGTGGCCATAGAGACAGATGCTGTGACCTCCAAACTTTTGCCTCTGTTAATCCAATGAGATTATGCAGGCCAGTTGGGAATAGGTAGACCAATTATTTTGTTCTCCTTCACCTTGTTACATCTCCATTGAACTTCTGGTTACACACTAGAATGCTTGGACATAGGTTCTTGAATGATGTAGTAAAGCAAAGCAATGCAGGGTTCAAAGGATTGTGTTGTAGTGATACTTTAGAATGGAAAGAAACAAGGGATAAGTGTTTGAGACCTGCTTGGTTATGGTTAACAGCTGGCTTTCAAGAATGACATTCCATGCACCTTTATGCTTTTCCTACTCAATCTCATCACTACCTGTTGGTAGGGCATGAATAATTTTCTTTCCTTACTTAAACCAATACACCTTTTATAAGGTTGAAAACACCACACCAGATGATCTTAACTAAAGCTTCTATCTACTTTAAAAACATGCTCTCAGTTCATCCCTTGAATCTCATAGTCAACAGACACTGTAATAATCAACAGACCTGGCTTTGGGGAAACCACAGGATCCCTTTTATCTACCCAAAGCCCACTTTCTCTACCCAAGTCAAAATTGCCCTTGTGTATAACCTCCTTTCTTCCCCTCTCTCCAACCCACACATACTTTTTCATAATTACTGGCATCTGTTGGTTTGGCCCCATGGAAGGCATGGTACAGGCTGTCTGTACAGCCTACTCCCTGAGAGCTACATAAATGATTACTTAATGACATCAGAAGTGCAGCCAGAAGTCAATAATTGGTTAATGTTCAATCCATTTTGGAGAGGTGGTTTACTGTCCAACTGTTTAAAGAGAAATGGGTCTTTGTTTAAAAAAAAGCTTAGAACTAAGGGGCTCTGCCCTCATCTCTTCTATTAAACCATGTCTTAGATAACCTACATCAAGTAGCCCATGAGATGTATTTTGAAGTGGTATGTAAAAAAAAGAGAGGCAATATGGTTTCGTGGATAGCGGGGAGGCTTTGGACTTAGAAGACTTGGATGCAAGTTGTACTTGCTAGCTTACTAGCTCCACGAAGCTGGACAAATCCCATAACCTCCAAGTGCCCCTGGACAACTCTCTAAAACTATAAATTACAGAGTAATTGTTGATCCTCAAAAAAATAACATAGGTTTAGGAGTGCTGCTATATCTATCGTGGCTTAGCAATACAGCCAATGTGGTCTTTTCCTACCCTAGCAATTGCTCTCATGAAGAATAGCTCTGCTCACATTATGTATTCACTAGATGATATCCAAGCTTCCTTCCAACTCTTCTTCTGTGGTCCTAATTGTCTTCCTCTCAGATGCATTTCATTTTCTGGTTCTTACCAAATTCTAGCTTTATCCAGAAGCCTCCTATAACATCTCTTGGTTGCTCCTGCCTTCATCCCACTTGACACTCTGGACCAGGAGGAAGACTGAGCAAATCCATGGTCCCCACCACCACTTTACATCCTCTCAGCAACCACATCTTCACCTTGGTAGTTCGTTCCATTCTGTCCAGATCATTGGTGTTGATCTCCATGGCCCTCCAGGGACACAGGTCTCTCTTCCTTGAGGACTTTAGTGTCTGGCTTATAGTCTTCTTTTCCATCCCAAATCTCAGCCCCTCTCAGTTCCTCAGAATCCTTAATTCCCATAGCCTAGGTCTCCAGTCTCCCCCAAACATTCATAGGAGTGACCAGGACTTCTTACTTCTTAACCTTTTTTGTGTCATGGAGCTCTTTGGCAGGTTGCAGAAACTGTGGACCCTTTCTTAGAATAATGCTTTTAAATGTATAAAAGAAAATACATAGGTTTACAAAAAAACCCAATTATATTGAAAATCAGTTGCCAAAACAACAAATACAAGTTCTAAATTTTAGAAAGTTTCTCCCTAAATCAACCCCATGTCTATCTTTTTGTAATGTCCACCCCTAACTCCTGAGTCATTTGATAGGATAAACATTGACAAATTCTGACTGTGGAGTTGTAAAGTCTTGATTCAGACCGAGACTATTAAGCACTGGGGATGATGCAATACCTTGATAATAAGAACACTTCTCAACTCAAAGGGTCTAGAGCTAAAAGGGAGCATCTAGTCCAGTCATCTCATCTTATAGAAAACAGGCCCTGGAAGAGGAAGGAACTTGCCCAGAGTCCCGTAGATGGTGCTGAAGTCATCATTGAAATGCAGGTTTTCTTAATTCAGACCCCATGTGCTTTCTACTCGACCACACCTTGGAAGCTCTACTGATGTGCCCTTGTTGAGCTAGGTACGATGCAAAAGCAGTCAAGTGGTATGTAGACAGAATGTCAGACTTGGAAGCAATGTGCCTGAGTTTGAATCCAGCCCCAGACACTTTGGAGCTGGAGGTAGCCTCTCTCAGCCTCTGTTTCCTCATCTGTATGACAGGCATGAGAAGAGCATCTGACTCACAAGGTTGTTGTGTTAGCTCATCAAGTGAGATTACATATATAAAGCTCACTGCAAACCATAAAACTATAAAAATGCTCAGTATTGGCTGCAAGGAAACCCTAATAAGCTATACCAGCTGTTTGTCCCAGAGTCCCCAAGTCTGCTAGTGTTTCAATTCAATACATAGTATTTCCTTCCTCTTTAGATAGGGCGTCTCTGCCTGTTTAGTCCCACCCATCAGGCCCAAACCCAGGACCAGAGAGGACCCCCGTAGCCAGAAGTACTAGGCTTGAGGCCTGTTGTCCCCCCTTTTGGTTTTTCCTTTTCAGCACAACCACATCTAGGGCAAGGGAATTGAACTTTCTCTCAGGGTATTGGAATTTAGAGGATGTCAGTTTTTCAAAAATGAATCCAAAAGCTTGTGCAATTTGGAAGTTTGTTTCAATTAAATGTATGTGTTTATAGCACTTTATTCATTCCTGTTTTTTCTCTCAAGAACAGCACTTTGTGTTAAGACTTGGTCAGACTCTATTTCTTGACTTTCTCCAATCACCCTCTGTCTCTGAAACAAATTGGCCCTTTCCATAACCCTGCAGTGACTGGAGACACCAATGTGTCCATCTTACTTTGGATCTCTTGGAAGCATCAGGGTATATGAGGCATTCTCCAGAAATCTTCCATGTTCATCTAAATAGCCTCAGCTTCCCTCCTTAGTGTGGTTCTTCAGAACACTCACATAACCTATTAAGAAGTTCAGTTAAACTGGCCATTTGATATCTGGTTGATACAAACCCCATTTGTAGGTGTTTTTTACTGAATTCACTCAATCATTGGCCTGTGGGCTTTTTTAATGAACGAAATAATCTCTTATTTGCACATTCCAAGTCAAAAGGGGATTCTGTCAGTCAGCCAATGGTGCTTCCTGCCAAGGGCCATTTCTTTTCTATCTTTGGGGACTAGATAGTGAGCCATCTGGTGCCCATTGAGGGCCCATGAGTCATTGTACCTATGTGTAGGTCTTCATCATGCCTCTGGTCAATGTTTCCTTTGCTTAATTGAATTTTGGAAATAAAGTGACATCTTGAAAAATAACACTGAATTTGGGCTGCATCTCTTGAGAGAACAAGCCTACCTTCCTTAACAAATTCCTTGACTTTCATTTCAGTGAACGTATATCAAACCTCAAGCTATATCCTCAGTTCTATAGGAATCATAACTTTACCCCTTTGGAATTGTCAACAAAATCCTTTCTTAAGTTAATGTATTTGTTTTGTAGCCATCAAGTTATGATTGGCTCACCAGTTACCAAGAGCTGGCAAGGAGGTAAAAAGTACAGAAAGGGGCAAGGTAGAAGAGTGAAATGTAAAGAGTATTTCTACTCATCCTTTAAGGCTCAACTGAAACATCACCTCTACCATGAAGCCTTCCCAGCCAGATGAGATTTCTTTTGCTTCTGTGCACACTCTTTTAGTAATTTGTTTTCTCTCTCATTTCATTCTACTTTGTATCACAGTTATTTGGGTGAATGCTTTAGCCTATTTACTAGAGATTAGAAGCCCCTCTGGAGCAGGAATTCATTCATCTTTATGTCTCCCCAGAATACCATTCACATAGTAGGCAGTTAAAACAGGTTTGAATGAATGAATGAAAAGATAGATTGTCTTCCATTTACATATGAGGGAAGGGGTAAAGGTACAGGTATGAACTTTCTTGAAAAGGAGAAGGTTCACCTCAGATTTGAGGAAAAGGAAGGAATTTATGGACAAAGAAAACTAGAGAACATTATGAAATGCAAAATGGATAATTTTGATTATGTTAAATTAAAAAGTTTTTGTACAAACAAAACCAATGTAGCCAAGATTAAAAGGGAAGCAGAAAACTGAGAAAAAAAAATTTACATCCAAGAGTTTTGATAAAAGTTTCATTTCTAAAATATATAGAGAATTGACTGAAATTTCTAAGAATACAAGCAATTCTCCAATTGATAAGTTGATCAAAGGACAGAAACAGACAATTTTCGGATGATGAAATAAAAGCCATTTCTACTCATATGAAAAAATGCTCTAAATCACTATTGATGAGAGAAATGCAAATTAGGACCGCTCTGGGGTACCATCTCACACCTCCCAGATTGGCTGAGGTGACAGGAAAACATAATGATAAATGTTGGAGAGGATGTGGGGTAACTGAGAATTGTGAACTGATCCAACCATTCTGGAGAGCAATTTGGAATTATGCTCAAAGGGCTGTCAAAATTGTGCAAACCCTTTGATCCAACAGTGCTACTACTGGACCTATATCCCAAAGAGATCTTAAAGGAGGGAAAGGAACCCACATGTGCAAAAATGTTTGTGGCAGCCCTTTTTGTAGTGGCAAGCAACTAGAAACTGAGTGGATGCCCATCAGTTGGGAAATGGCTAAATAAGTTACAGTATATGAATGTAATAGAATAGTTTTGTTCTATGAGAACTGATCAGCAGGAGGATTTCAGAGAGGCCTGGAGAGACCTACATGAACTGCTGCTGAGTGAAGTGAGCAGAACCAAGAGATCGTTGTACATGGCAACAACAAGGTTATGAGACGATCAACTGTAATGAATGTGGCTCTTTTCAACAGCGAGGTGATTCAGGCCAATTCCAATAGAATTGTGATGGAGAGAACCGCCTGCATTCAGAAGGAGGACTATGGGGACTGAATGTGGATCACAACATAACATTTTCACCTTTTTTGTTATTGTTTGCTTTTTCCTGTTTCCTGTTTTCCTTTTTGTCTGGGGGACCTTCAGAAGGGCCTTGGTCTTAGTGCAGGAATTCAAGAGGCAGAAGAGCCACCAGGATGGTGGGAGATGGAATGTCTCTCTTCTTGTCCTTGTTGGCTCTTATATACTCTATTACAAGTACATCATCATAGCTGTCAATCTTGTATAATAGGTGTCAACTTGTAGAACTATACTAAGTACTAAGTACATGTAAACTAGGGAATCATTATCTTAATTCCACTGAGTTAGCACCTTGTTGTAAGATTAAATCATACTGAACCTTAAGTATACTTTTTCAGAGTTCCTACCCTCTACATTTTTGATCTGATTTTTCTTGTGCAGCATGAGAAATGTGGAAATATGTATAAAAGAATTGCACGTGTTTAACATATATTGGATTACTTGCTGTCTAGAGAAGGGGGTGCAAGAAAGGGAGGGAGAAAAATTTGGAACAAGATTTTGCAAGGGTGAATGCTGAAAACTATTTTTGCATGTATTTTGAAAATAAAAAGCTATTGTTAAAAAAGAAAAGTAGAAGGTTCCTAGAAGATAAAGAAAAAATGAAGCAAAGCTAGTGAGTGGGTTTAATTTTATTTTAGGAAAAGGAAAGAAAGAGAATGTATTGATCTTAGCGTAGGAGAGAGATAGATGAGATAAAATCTAGATGAGAATCCCAGGGTGTATTGAATAACCGGTTTGGGGTTTAACAAGAGGGGTAATCACAGAAAACCATGTGGCTTAAACTTACAAGATGTGCCTGATAAAGACAATAATTTTTCCTTCACTTATCGAGAGCTAAAGAAAGAGGCCAGATTCAAAAGTTAAGCTGGAAAAAATGAGAGTTGGTAGCTAAGCTGTGTATCTGTGATTTGTAAAAATCCTACAGAAAGAAAAGGGAACAACTAGGTCATTCAGTGGATAGGGTGCCAGGTTCAGAATCAGAGACACCCAAATTCAAATCTGGCCTCTGACACTAGCAGTATGACCGTGGACAAATCACTTCACCCTGTTTCCCTTAGTTTTCTCATTTATAAAATGAGCTGGAGAAGAAAATGGCCGATCATTTCAGGAACTTTGCTCAGAAAACCTCAAAATGGGATCATGAAGAATCAGACATGACTGAAACGACACAACTACAACAATGACAACACAGAAAGAGAAACTGGGCCTGGTTGTGAGGTGTAACCCTGATGAGAACCAACATGAGGACATCACAGAGATGCTGCAGATCCGTTGCATCAAGCTGTTTTCTAGTGGATAGAGCTCTGGGCCTAGAGTCAGGAAGACCTGAATTCAAATCTGATCACAGATACTTACAAACTGAATGACCCTGGGCAAGTCACTTCACACTGTTTGCCCCAGTTTTCTTAACTGTCAAACGGGCATAAGAATAGCACCTACCTCTCAAGTTTGTAAAGTGCTTAGCATAGTGCCTGGCACATTGTAGGTGCTTTTTGAATCTTAGCTATTACTATTATTCATTTGTACTCCCAGTGTTTCACATTTTTGTGGTGCCATAGAATGAACTGTAAAGAACTGATTAAGTCTAATAGTTTGGATGACTTATTAAAGAAAAGGGACCCTGCCTAAACATGAGACCCTGAGTTGCTATCTCAAGATCAGAGCCTAAAAGGAAAATTTCCTTTTCTCTTTTGGTTACTGGGGCAGTATATTGCAGTGGAAGGAGCACTAGGAATCATCAGGCTGAGGATCTGTTTCCACTCTGTCTCAAGCTAACAAGCCACTATTTCTTTCTGTGTCTCATTTTCTTCAGCAACTTCTGAACTCTTTTCTAGCTGTCTAGGAGCTGCATGGAAGAGGGGATATCTGAATTGGGCCTCAAAGGATGGGGAGGATTATCCTTTTCACCCATTCTGTGTACCCTCCTCTGCTGTTTCTGTTCCTTTTTGTCCTTTTCATTAATTCTCAGACTCAGCATGAGCAGGAACTTGGGGAAGCTACTCCATTTTGAAGAATCTCTAAGTATCTCCTAATGGAGATGTGAGTTAACAAGTGTTTACTGTGTGTTAGGCACATAGGTTCTTTCGGGGGCAAAGACAACAACAAAACAGTGCCTGCCATCAAGAAGCTTCTATTCTAGCAGGAGATACGTGACCATACATGGATGTATCAGAGAGCAAAAACATCCAGCAGAGAGTCTTTCTTCTGTGCTGGCCAGTGTCACCAGACCCACTATGTCTCTCTGTTGAGTCACATGTCTATTTCCTCTTATCCCTTGGATTTGAGGCACTAAGCCTTAGACTGTGGAAATGGTAAATACAAGCTTATAAGCTATGAAAGCCACCTGGCTTTGACTCCAGGCTCAGGCTGCTGCTACTACCAGAAGTAAGTTGACAATAGAATCATCCATCTCATCTCTGTCAAACTCATAATCCATCCCCTCCACTCCACTTCCCCCCATAGGAGGATGTACAGGATGTGCCAGGTGTTCAAAGCTGCAGACCTGAATGTCTACCCCAAAATGTGATATGTCAGTTTAGTTTTTTAATTCTGTAATTTTTAAAGGAAAGTTGGGTTTTAGTTTCTTTAGTTTGATAAATACAAATTTCCTTTATAGATGAGTATTTGATGTGTGGTTGTAAAAAAATAAAATGCTCCAGATACATACCCTAGTGAAATAAGCTGTGTGTACCCTGCCCCTCACCCACCTCCCTTATATGTTTGGCTGAAAGCCCCAAGGCTGTTGGATGCTGCAAAGCTAGGCTATCAATCATCTCTCAGTATAGGTTTAAGCTCCAGCACAGGAAATGTTTAATCCAGCAAGGACTTACTAAGCACCTACTATGGACCCCGGTCCTATGGCAAATGTGACAAACAGTCCTCGTCATCAAGGATTTCACTTTGATTGTAAAAATTTATATTGCACCAACAACAATATTTATACCCAAAACACAGAGAAGCTTAATGATGTGTTATACGGTTACACTGCTGACAGGGGGAGGATTTGAACCCATGTCTTTATGATCCCGATTCCAACTCTCTGTAAAACATGCCAAGCTACCTCATTTTGTATCCTGCAACTTTGCTAAAGTTGGGAATTATTTCTAATAGTTTTTTAGTTGATTCTCTAGGGTTCTCTAAGTATACCATCGAATCATCTGCAAAGAGTGATAATTTGGTTTCCTCGTTGCCTACTCTAATTCCTTTCATCTCTTCCTCTTCTCTTATTGCCAAAGCTAGCATTTCTAATACAATATTGAATAGTAATGGTGATAGTGGACAACCTTGTTGCAATCCTGATCTTATTTGGAATGGTTCGGGTTTATCCCCATTACATATGATGCTCACTGATGATTTTAAATAAATGCTACTGACTATTTAAAGGAAAAGTCCATTTGTTCCTCTACTCTCTAGTGTTTTTAATAGGAATGGGTGTTGGATTTTATCAAATGCTTTTTCTGCATCTATTGAGGTGATCATATGTTTTTTGTTAATTTGGTTATTGATAAATTATGCTAATAGTTTTCCTAATATTGAACCAGCCCTGCATTCCTGGTATAAATCCTACTTAGTCATGTTGTATTATCCTGGGGATGACTTTCTGTAATCTCTTTGCTAATATTTCATTTACTATTTTGGCATCAATATTCATTACGGAAATTGGTTTATAATTTTCTTTCTCTATTTTTATGCTACCTGATTTTAGATATCAGTACCATGTCTGTATCATAAAAGGAATTTGATAGGACTCTTCCTTTCCCTATTTTGTCAAATAGTTTATATAATATTGGAGTTAAGTGTTCTTTAAATATTTGGTAGAATTTACATGTAAATTAACATGGTCCTGGAGATTTTTTCTTAGGGAGTAGATTAATAGCTTTTTCTATTTCTTCCTCTAAAATGGGACTATTTAAGTAATTTATTTCCTTTTCTGTTAATCTGGGCAGTCTATATTTTTGTAGGTATTCCTCCATTTCACTTAGGTTATCAAATTTATTGGCATAAAGTTGGGCAAAATAACTCCTAATTATTGCTCTAATTTCTTCTTCATTGGTGGAAACTTCTCCCTTTTCATTTGTGAGACTAACAATTTGATTTTCCTCTTTCCTTTTTCTAATCAAATTTACTAAGGATTTTTTTAAATTTAATAGCCTTTTATTTACAGGATATATGCATGGGTAGCTTTACAGCATTAACAATTGCCAAACCTCTTGTTCCAATTTTTTCACCTCTTACCCCCCCCCCCCCCTCCCCTAGATGGCAGGATGACCAGTAGATGTTAAATATATTAAAATATAAATTAGATACACAATGAGTATACATGACCAAAACATTATTTTGCTGTACAAAAAGAATCAGACTCTGAAATATTGTACAATTAGCTTGTGAAGGAAATCAAAAATGCAGGTGTGCATAAATATAGGGATTGGGAATTCAATGTAATGGTTTTTAGTCATCTCCCAGAGTCCTTTTTCTGGGCATAGCTAGTTCAGTTCATTACTGCTCCATTAGAAATGATTTGGTTGATCTCCTTGCTGAGGATGGCCTGGTCCATCAGAACTGGTCATCATATAGTATTGTTGTTGAAGTATATAATGATCTCCTGGTCCTGCTCATTTCACTCAGCATCAGTTCGTGTAAGTCTCTCCAGGCCTTTCTGAAATCATCCTGTTGGTCATTTCTTACAGAACAGTAATATTCCATAATATTCATATACCACAATTTATTCAACCATTCTCCAACTGATGGACATCCATTCAGTTTCAGTTTTTAGCCACTAAAAGGGCTGCCAAACATTCGTGCCTTACAGGTCCCTTTCCCTTCTTTATAATCTCTTTGGGATATAATCCCAGTAGTAACACTGCTGGATCAGGGTATGCACAGTTTGATAACTTTTGAGCATAGTTCAAACTCTCTCCAAAATGGTTGGATTCGTTCACAACTCCACCAACAATGCAACAATGTCAGTTTTCCCCATCCCCTCAACAATCATCATTATTTTTCCTGTCATCTTAGCCAATCTGACAGGTGTGTAAGGTATCTTAGAGTTGTCTTAATTTGCATTTCTCTGATTAATAATGACTTGGAGCATCTTTTCATTATGACTAGAAATAGTTTCATTTCTTCATCGAAATTGTCTGTTCATATCCTTTGACCATTTTCAATTGGAGAATGAGCGATTTTTATAAATTAGGTTAATTCTCTATATATTTTGGAAATGAGGGCTTTTATCAGAACTTTGACTGTAAAAATATTTTCCCAGTTTATTGCTTCCTTAAAATCTTTTCTGCATTAGTTTTGTTTGTCAAAAACTTTCAGTTTGTATAATCGAAATTTTGTATTTGTGATCCAGTAATGATCTCTAGTTCTGCTTTGGTCATAAGACCACCCCTTCCACAGGTCTGAGGTAAACTATCCTGTGTTCCTCTAATTTTATTAATAATTTCATTCTTTATGCCTAGGTCATGAACCCATTTTGACCTTATCTTGGTGTACGGCGTTAAGTATGGATCAATGCCTAGTTTCTGCCATATTGTTTCCAATTTTCCCAGCAATTTTTATCAAACAGTATTCTTATCCAAAGCTGGGATCTTTGGGTTTGTCAAGAACTAGGTTCTATATTTGTTGACTGTTTTATCCCTTGAACCTAATCTATTCCACTGATCCAACTAATCTATTCCTTAGCCAAACCAATAGTTTTGGTAACTGCTGCTCTATAATATAATTTTAGATCTGGTACGCTAAGCCACCTTCATTTGATTTTTTTTCATTAATTCCTTAAATTCTTAACCTTTTTGTTTTCCATATGAACTTTGTTGTTTTTTTCTAGGTCATTAAAATAGTTTTTGGGACTCTGTTGGTATGCGCTAAATAAATAGATTAGTTTAGTTATTGTCATCTTTATTATATTTCTCGCCCTATCCAAGAGCATTTAATATTTTCAATTGGTTAGATCAGACTTAATTTGTGTGAAAAGTGGTCTGCAATTTTGCTCATAAAGTTTCTGATTTTCCCTTGGGATAGATTCCTAAATATTTTATATTATCAGTAGTTACTTTAAATGGAATTTCTCTTTGTTAACTCTGACTGTTGGATTTTTTAGTGATATATAAGAATGCTGATGACTTATGTGGATTTATTTTATAAAACAACTTTGCTAAAGTTGTGGTTATTTCTAATAACTTTTGCAGAATCTCTGGGTTCTCTAAAGTATACCATCATGTCATCGGCAAAAGGTGATAATTTGGTTTCCTCAATGCCTATTCTTATTCCTTTAATCTCTTCTCATCTCTTTGCTATAGCTAGCATTTCTAATACAATATTAAATAGTAACGGTGATAGTGGGCAACCTTGTTTCCTCAGATCTTATTGGGAATGGTTGCAGTTTGTCTCCATTACATATGATGCTTACTGATGGTTTTAAATAGATGCTTTGATTATTTTAAGGAAAAGTCATTTATTCCTATACTCTCAAGTGTTTTAATAGGAATGGATGTTGGATTTTATCAAATGCTTTCTGCATCTATTGAGATGATCATATGGTTTTTGTTAATTTGGTTATTGACATGGCCAATTATTTGTGTTTCCTAATATTGAACCAGCCCTAATTCCTTATAAATCCTCTTGATCATAGTGTATTATCTTGGAGATGATTTTCTGTAGTCTCTTTGCTAATATCTTATTTAAGATTTGAGCATCAATATTCATTAGGGAGATTGGTCTATAATTTCTTTCTCTGTTTTCAGCCTACCTGGTTTAGGTATCAGTACCATGTCTGTGTCATAGAAGAATTTGGTGGGACTCCTTCATTCCAATTTTATCAAATAATTTATATAACATTGGGGAAATTGTTCTTTAAATGTTTGGTAAATTCACATTAAATCCATCTGGTCCTGGGAATTTTTTTCTTAGGGGTTGTTTAATTGCCTGTTCTTTTCTTTTTCAAATGGGACTATTCAACAATTACTTCCTCCTCTGTTAGTCTGGGAAGTCTATATTTTTTGGAGGTATCATCCATTTCACTTAGGTTATCAAATTTATTGGCATAAAAGTTGAGCAAAATAACTCCTTATTATTTCTCTAATTTCCTCTTCATTGGGGAAAGTTCTCCCTTTTCATTTTTAAGACTACTAATTTCATTTCCTCCCTCCTTTTCTAATCAGATTTACCAAAAGGCTTATCTATTTTATTGGCTTTTCATAGAACCAACTCTTAGTTTTATTAATTAGTTCAATAGTTTTTTACTTTCAATATTTTTAATTTCTCCTTTTAATTTTAAATTTTCCAATTTAGTATTTGATTGGGGTTTTTAATTTGGTCTTTTAGTTTTTTAGTTGCAAGCCCAATTCATTAATCTTTTCTTTCTCTGTTTTATTCAAGTAAGCCTCTAAGGATATAAAATTCCCTCTTATTACCCTTTGGCTGCATCCACAAATTTTGGTATGATGTCTCATCATTGTCATTATCTTAGTGAAATTATTAATTGTATCTATAATTTGCTGCTTCACCAATCATTCTTTAAGATGAGATTTTTAGTTTCCAATTACTTTTTGGTCTATTTCCCCCTAACTTTTGTTGAATGTGTTTTTATTGCATCATGATCTGAAAAGAAAGCATTCACTATTTCTGCTTTCTTGCATTTAATTTTGAGGTCTTTATGTCCTAATATAGGTCAATTTTTGAATAGGTTCCATGAACTGCTGAGGAAGAAAGTATATTCCTTTCTATCTCCATTCAATTTTCTCCAAAGATCCAACATACCTAATTTTTCTAATATTCTATTTACTTCTTTAATTTCTTTCTTATTTGTTTTGTGGTTTGTTTGTCTAATTCTGAGTACAAGGTTGAGGATCTCCACTATTACAGTTTTGTTGTCTATTTCTTCTTGCAATCTCTTAACTTCTCCTTTAGGAAGTTGGATGCCATACCACTTGGTGCATATATGTTTAATATTGATTTGCTTCGTTGTTTATGCTACCCTTTAGCAGGATGTAGTTTCCTTCCTTATCTCTTTAATTAGATCCAATTTTTCTTTGTGATCTGAGATAGGATGGCTACCCTCTTTTGACTTCACCGAAGCAAATAGATTTTGCTCCAGCCTTACTTTACCTCTTATGTATCTCCCTGCTTTAAATGTGTTTTCTTGTAAACAACATATTGTAGGGTTCTGACTTTTGATCCAGTCTGCTATCTGCCTCCTCTTTATGGGGAGTTCATCCCATTCACATTTACGTTAGAATTACTAAATCTGTATTTCCTATCATCCTAATAACCCCCAGATTGTGCTTTACTTATTCTTGCTTCCCCAACCCTCTTTCCCTTTTAAACTTATTACCCCTTTTTATCCATGCTTACCCTCTTTATAATCCCTCCCTCCCCCTTTGAGGTCTTTTCCCCTTCCTTCCCTTATCTCTTTTTCTTTTCCTTTTCCTCTCCCTGTTTTAATGGGGCAGGAGAAATTTCTCTAAAACAAATGTCAATTATTTTTCTTTGACCAACTCTGATGGAAGTAAGTTCACACAATTTCTCCCCTCTCTAATTCCTCAGATATGATAAGTTTCCTTTGCCTCTTTGTGGGATTGGTTTCCCTCTTTTTATCCCTCCTTCCCACCTTTTCTGCCATCATCCTTTTCCATATCTAACTTTTTTTTTATGTTATATCTTAAACAAATTATCATTTGTATTCTTTTATATATACACAGAAATACAATTCTCAAAGTTATTTTATTTTCTGCATCTCTTGAGTTCTTTGGTTCGGAGATCAAATTTTTTGTTTAGTTCTGGTTTCTTCAGAAACAATGGATTCTTTGTTTCATTAAATGTCCATCTTCTTCTGGAAGAAAATGCTCACTTAGCTGGGTGTTTATTCTTCTATCAAGTTCTTTGCCTTTCGATATCATATTCCAGGCCTTTTTCCTTTAATTTAGAGGCAGCCAGATCTTGGGTGATCCTTATTGTGGCACCTCGGTATTTAAATGGTTTTTTGCTTTAAATTTTTTCTTAATCGATAGTTCTGAAATTTGGCCACAATATTCCTTGGTTTTTTTTTTAGGTTTCTTTCGAAGGTGTATTAACAATGTTTTACCTTCTGATTCTATTACATCTGGCAGTTCTCTTTGATGATTTCTTGTAAATTAGTATCTAGTCTTTTTCATTATATTTTGGAAAGGTCAATAATCCTCAGATTACTCTCCTAATCTATTTTCCAATTGTCATTTTGAATAGATATTCATGGTTTTTCCAGTTTTGTCAATTTTTGGTTTTGTTGACTGATTCTTTGTCTCCAATGAATCATTAGTTTCCTATTTGTTCAGTTCTAATTTTAAAAAATTATTTTCTTCATTAACTTTTTACTTCTTTCATATGTCCAATTGGATTTTAAATGTATTGTTTTGGTCTTGAATTTTTTCATTTCACTAATTTTTTTTTTAGTGATTTTTTCTTTTCCCATTTAGTCCTACTTTCTTTGAGTTCTTTGTCTTTTCAATTCACAAATCCTACTTTCTAGTAATTTTTATTTTTCAATTCACATTCTTCTTTCCTAAAGTTTTTTTACTTTTTCCAATTCGTGTTTCAGGAAGTTGTTGCTCTCCTGTAAGGCTTCTCTTTCCTCCCATTTACTTCTAACTCTCTTTGAATTTTAATGGTCTCTTCTTCAGGAAGCATCATGTAAGAGGACAGTCCTGATGCATTTGCTGTTTGAGGTCTCTTCAGGTTTGCTGACCTGCTCTTTTTCTGCATAGAAGCTGTCGAGTCGTTCTTTTCATCTTTTTAATTCATGTTTTAAAAGCCTTTGGGGTAGGTCTCCTAGGCAAGGGTTTACCAGCTTCCTCTGCAGAGCAGGAGAGATGTAAACCATTTCCGGCTCAGGTTGGGAGTGCTCTGGTGGAATCTTCCTTCCCAACAGGAGTGGATTCAGCACTGGCCGCTATCAGAAAGTGCCCATTGGGCTGTGGGTTAGCGGTGCCTCGGCTGGGCTAAGGGGATTGAAGTGTCACTTGCCCCAGGCGAGCCTCTTGTGGACTGTGGTATTGCGCTGACCCGGACCGCCGGACCCCCTCTCTGTCCAGTGTCCTGCCCAAGCAACTCGGCCCTGGAAAGCTCTATGGCTAGCCAGAGCCCCCACTGCCAGATTGGAGGCTAACCCGGCCTGTGTCCTCCTGCCTCCAGGATCACAACTGCCCCAAGGAAAAGCCCCATGCTGTGGGTTGGGGCTGCCGGCTTGTGCTGTGATCTGTCTTTCATTTCAGTTTGAGCTCTCCTCAGACCTAATTTCTCTCCCCGTCTGCCGGATCTCCCCCCTATTTGGAACCAAGCCTTTTTTGGCGAGACTGCAGATTTTTCTTCGCCGGTGAGTTATTTTACTTCTTATCTTTATGTGTAGCAGTCAAGACATTTTTGGAGGCTCGATATAATTATTGATAAGAGGTGAAAGAGCTTAGAAGTCGCGTGTTCTTTCTCCGCCATCTTGGCTCCGCTCTTTACAAGGTTTATTTTTATTGGTTTTCATTAAAAACTCTTAATTTACTTACTAATTCAATAGTTTTTCAATTTTATTAATCTCCCCTTTTATTTTGAAATTTCAAGTTCGGTATTTGCGAGGGAGTTTTAATTTTGTTATTTTCTAGCTTTTTTAGTTGCAAGCCCAATTCATTTGATCTTTCTTTCTCTATTTTATGCCTCTAGAGATATAAATTTCCCCTTATTACCACTTTGGCTGCATCCCACAAATTTTGGTATGTTGTCTCATTATTGTCATTCTCTTAGATGAAATTATTAATTGTGTCTATGATTTGCTATTTCACCCATTCATTTTTTAGGATGAGATTATTTAGTTTCCAATTACTTTTTAGTTTATTTTCCCCTGGCCTTTTATTGAATGTAATTTTATTGCATTGTGATCTGAAAAAAAAATGCATTTATGATGTCTGCCTTTCTGCATTTGATTTTGAGGTCTTTATGTCCTAATTTATGATCAATTTTTGTATAGGTTCCATGAACTGCCGAGAAGAAAGTGTACTCCTTTCTGTCTCCATCTAATTTTCTCCAAAGATCATACCTAATTTTTCTAGTATTCTATTTACCTCTTTAACTTATTTCTTATTTATTTTGTGGTTCTATTTATCTAGTTCTGAGAGAGCAAGATTGAGAGCTCTCACTATTATAGTTTTGCTATTTTTTCTTGCACCTCTCTTAACTTCTCTTTTCAGAATGTGGATGCTATACCACTTGATGCATATATGTTTAGTTTTGATATTACTTCATTATCTATGGTACCTTTTAGCAAAATATAGTTTGCTTCTTTATCTCTTTCAATTACATTATTTTTTGTTTTTGCTTGATCTGAGATCAGGATGGCTACTCTGCTTTTTTTGTTTGTTTGTGTACTTCACCTGAAGCATAATATATATTCTGCTCCTGCCCTTTACCTTCACTCTGTATGTATGACTCTGTTTTAAATGTATTTCTTGTAAACAACAAATTGTAGGATTCTGGCTTTTAATCTAGTCTGCTATCCACTTACGCTTTATGGGAGAGTTCACCCCATTCACATTTACAAGTAAAACTACTAACTCTCTATTTTCTGCCATCTTATTTACCCCAAATTATAATTTTCTCATTCCTTTTCCCCTTTCCCTCCTCCACAGTATTTTACTTATGAGCACCACTTGCCTCAAGCAGCCCTCTCCCTTTAGAGCCCTTCCCCCTTTCTTATACCTTTTTTCTACTATTTCTGTTTTCCCTTCTCTGAGCCTATCCCTTCCCTTTTTCCCTTTCCCCTCCCACTTTCCTATAAGGTGAAAGAAGTTTCTCTCTGAAACCAAATATGTCTAATATTTTTCTCTTTGAGCCAAATCTGATGAGAGTAAGATTCATGCAATGTTCATCTCCCTCTCTTCTTTCCCTCATTTACAACAGGTCTTCTTTGCTTCTTTATGAGTTATAATTTACCTCATTTTACCTCCACTTTCCCCCTTTTTGGTACAATCCCTTTTCCACCTCTAGTTTCTTTTTTATATTATAACAGTAAGATCAAATTATACATCCACTCTGTATGTATACCTATCACAAAGATAGAGTTCTCAAATTCTTTTCTTTTTACCTTTTTATGCTTCTTTTGAGTTCTATATTTGGAGGTCAAATTTTTTTTTTGTTCAGCTCTCATTTTTTCATCAGAAATAAATGGAATTCACCTGTTTTGTTGAATGTCCATCTTCTTCCTTGAAAGAAAATGTTCACTTTGGCGGGGTAGTTTATTCTTGGCTACATTCCAAGTTCTTTGCCTTTTTTTTTGGATTCCAGGCCCTTCGATCCCTTAAGGTGGAAGCTGCTAGGTCCGGGGTAATCCTTTTTGTAGCTCCTCAGTATTTGAATTGTTTCTTTTTGGCTGCTTACAGTATTTTTTCCTCGGTCTGATAGTTCTGAAATTTAGCCATGATATTGCTTGGAGTTTTAATTTTGGGATCTCTTTCAGGAGGTGTTTGGTGAATTCTTTCAATGGCTATTTTACCTTCTGATTCTAGAATATCAGGGCAATTCTCTTTGATGATTTCCTGAAAAATAATGTCTAGGCTCTTTTTTTATCATGGTTTTCAAGGAAGTCCAATAATCTTTAGATTGTCTGTCCTAGATCTATTTTCCAGGTCAGTTGTTTTTTTTCCAAGTAGGTATTTTACATTTTCTTCTATTTTTTCCTTTTTTTTTGTTTTGTTTGACTGATTCTTGATGTCTCATTGAGTCATTCATTTCCATTTGTTCAATTCTGCTTTTTAGTGAATTATTTTCTTCATTTACTTTTTTAGTTCTTTTTGAATTTGCCCAATTGAATTTTTAAATAAATTGTTTTGTTCTATGAATTTTTTTTTTACATTTCACAAATTTTGTTTTTCAGGGAGTTGTTTTCTTTTTCCATTTTGTCAAATCTATCTTTTAATGAAAAAATATGCTTTTTCCATTTCACTAAATCTATTTTGTAATGAATTTTCTTCAGATAATTTCTATGCTTCCTTTTGCAACCCTCTTGCAAAGTTCTCATTTACTTTCCCCATTTTCCTTCTAGCTCTATTTTAAGATCCTTTTTAATTTCTTCTAGGAGAGCCTTGTGTTATGGGGACCAATATATTTCCCCTTTTGGGGGCTTCATCTGGAGACGATCTGCTTTTAGTGTCCTCGGGGTTTAAAATCTGTTCTTCTCTTTCACAGTAAAAACCATCTATGGTCAGAGTTCTTTTTGCTTTTTTGTTCACTTTTAAAAAAAATTGAGACCTGCTTTAAGGGCAAGGGGGGGTTGTCCAAGTTTCCGCTATAAGTGGCAGTAACTGCACTGAGTCAATGCTGACTCACTCCCAGAGCTGGGTGGGCATGGCCAGGTCTTATGAAGTTCTGGCATTTTGGGGTTCACTGTTTACCTTTTCTGTTTGTGTTGGATATTTTATAACTTCCCTGCTTATCTATTGTCATGCAACCAGGGCAGAGTAGCGAATGCTGCTGCTGTAGATTCCTCCCTGTAGATTCTCTGGTGCGGGGAGCTCTCACTGTCCTGGGTCTGCACTGCCTGTGCTCCCCAGCATCTGTGCTTGGACTGCTTGTGCTTGGCCCACTTCCCTCTGTGCCTGATTAAAACAGGCCTTTTCTGGAGATCTTTGAAATTATCTTCTTCTGGTAATTTGTTACACTCCCAATATTCATGGGTTCTGCCAGCCCAGAATGAATTCAGAGGCTGGATTTGGTAATTAGTGTGAGGGTAGTGGGAAGAGGTCAGAAACAAATGTGTGTCCTCACCACCATCTTGGCTCCGCCTCCGTCAAAATAATTTTTATTAAGTGCCTTGGCACCAGGGGTAGAAAGACAAAAATAAAACAGTCTCTGTCTTCAAGATGCTCACGATGCACTCTTAAGTATGGGCCACCAACTGAGGGTTTCAGGAAAGACCTTATGTAGGCTAAGACACTTGGACAGAGCCTTCAGAAAGCTTGGAGATTCCAGGAAGTAGAAGTGAGGAGAGACATTTTTCTAGGCATAGGGGACAGTCTGTACAGAGGCCCAAAAAGGAAACAAAATGTTATGTATTGAAAACAGTGAGTCTGGCTGGGATGGAAAGTACATAAAGTAGATTAATGATAAATTAGTCTGGAAAGAGATGTTGAAACCATATTCTGAGAGGCTCTAAATGCCACCCAGGGAAGTCTGACTTCTAGGCAACTAGGTACCACTGAGATGACTTAAACAGGGGAGTGATCTGGTCAGTCTTGCATTGGATGGCATAGCAAAGCTCACAGACTCTCAAGGTCCTGAGAGCCTGAATCTGGGTGGCTCTGGTGGAAGTAGGAAAAAAGGGAAGAACTAGGAGACACACCTGGCTTAAATCCACCCAGCTCTGCACCTCTTTAGATAGAAGGATGAGGGAGAGTGAAGAGCCAAAGGTAACACAAAGGTTGTAAACCTGAAAGACTGGAAGAATGGTGCTATCCTCACCAGAGATGGAGAAGTTGGGAAGATGGTGGATTTAGGGATGCTTTGGATGGCTTTAATTAGAGTAAAATTGTATGTGATCTTGGGAAAGTCTTTTACCTTAGCTAGGCCTCAGGTTCAGGACTCCTCCATGATATGAAGGTGTTGGCGTCTATGTTCTCAAAAGTCTCCAGTTCAAATCTCATTTCCACTATTTACTACCTGAGTGATGTTGGTCAAAGCCAGCTACCTCCTTGAGCCCTAAATGCTGTCTCTGTAAAATGAGGGAATCATTCCAGCAAATAAGTGATATGAACCAATAGCTTTCTTGTTTTTAAAATAACAGCTCTTTATTTTCAAAATATATGCAAAGATAGTTTTCAATCTTAACCCTTACAAAACTTTGTGTTGCAAAATTTTCTCCTTTGCTTCCCCCAACCCCTTCCCCTAGACAGGAAGTAACCCAATATATGTTAAACATGTGCAATTCTTTTATCCATATTTCCACACTTATAATGCTATACAAGAAAAATCAGATCAAAAGGAAAAAAATGAAAAGAAAGCAAAGAGCAAGCAAACAATAACAAAAAAGGCGTAAATACTATGGTGTGCTACATACTCATTCTCCATAGACTGTGGATGCAGATGACTCTCTCCATCATGAGTCTATTGGAATTGGCCTGGATCACCTCATCTAACAACTTTCCAAAGAAAAAAATACAAGCTCTCAACTACCATGTGACAAAACTCTTCAGATCAATAATAATAATAATGCACATTCAAACAGCTGTGAAGTTCCATCTCAAACCTATTAAATAGGAGAAGCTAGTGTTCATGCCAGAGGAACCATGAAGAGACAGGTATACGATATACTACTGGTGAACAGGCCACAACCTATCTGGAAAAATACCTCGGAATTATGTAAAAAAAATATCATGAATTGGTCACACACAGTGATCCCACTACTGAGCGTGTACCCTAAGGAAATCAGAGCTAGAAAGATTCCAAACCCTGGTTTATTCCCACTCTGTTATCTTCCTTGCTACTCACAGGCTTCTACAGAAAGCTAGAGAAAAATCACGCAGTCAAGTTGATACCTTTGGTCGTCAGAACAGCAAGGCAACCCTGATCATTCTTTCTCCCATTCTCCACAGTGACTGTACCAAAGCTTCTCTTCTGAAGCTTCCCACCCTCTTGGCAGATGCCTTCAAATCATCCTTTACCCAGAAAATTGAAGTTATTCTACATGAACTTCTTTTCCCTTTTTTGATATCACAAAGCCCTTTGAAAAAACATCCCCACTTCTCTCATCCTTTACCCCAGTCTCTGATGAAGGGGTGGCCTTTTTCCTTGCCAGCACTAAATTCTCTTCCTCCATCTCTTTCAAATAGTCAGTCTCTCCCTATCTATTAGTCTCTTTCCTCCTGCTGCCTAGAAGGATGTCCACATCTCCTTCCTTAAAAAAAAACCCTCCAGAACCCCTACCGTCCCTTCAAGATATCATTCTCTTCCTCCTCTCCTTCTCAAGCCAGCCTCTTGAAAAAAGCTATCTCTGTGCTCAGTGAGGAAATTGGACTTGACCAACGTCACTTGGGCAGTAAATAGCAGAAATGAGATTTGAACTGGAGTCATCGGCCTCCCAACTGAACTCTTTTTTACCATGCTGCTCTCAGTGCTGGAGTCAGTGATTCTGACACTTGAGGCAACTAGTTTTTTTTTCTTTTTTATTATTAAAGCTTTTTCTTTTCAAAACATATGCATAATTTTTCAACATTCACCCTTGAAAAACTTTGTGTTCCAAATTTTTTCCCTCCCTCCCCTCACTTCTTCCCTAGATGGCAAGTAATCCAATATATATTAAACATGTGCAGTTCTTCTGTACATTTTTCCACAATTATGCTGCACAAGAAAAATCAGATCAAAAAGGAAAAATATGGGAAAGAAAACAAAAAGCAAGCCAACAACAACAAAAAGAATGAAAATGCCATGTTGTGATCCACATTCAGTCCCCACAGTCCCTCTCTGGGTGCAATTGGCTCTCCATCACAAGTCTGTTGAAACTGGCCTTAATCACCTCGCTGTTGAAGAGAGTCCCATCCATCAGAATTGATTGTCGTATAGTCTTGTTGCCATGTCCGATGATCTCCTGGTTCTGCTCGTTTCACTCAGCATCAGTTCCTGTAAGTCTCTCCAAGCCTCTCTGAAATCATGTGAGGCAACAACCTTGAAGCATGCTCAGGGCGAGCAGCCTCAAGTCATTGTTAAAATAACTTTGTAATTTGTAATAGGGAAATAATCCAAGAAGTTCATAAAACAAATTCACTCCAGTAGGAGTGAAAATTCATTACTGGGTTTTATTCTGCTGAAGGAGTACCCTGATTATTTCTTTTTTGCATCCCTTATAGTTCAATGTCCTGGACAACTTGCCTCCCCCCCTCAGCATCACTACCCTAATTATTATCATCTTGCTTCGCAATACCTAGAAAACCAGAAAATCAAAGAAATTATGTATTTAGATGGATGAAGGGAGAAAGTAGCTGGCATTTTGGAGTAGAAGGTTGCTTAGATTAGACTTTAGGTTAGACTTATAGATTAGATTTATAGTCTTCTACTCTTCCTTTATCTCAAGGTAGCCCTTGAAGCCCAATCTTCCTAACTGAGTACCTGGGCTTTCTGGGGGTAGGGTCTGTGGCATTTTTGGGTTCCATCTAAGTGCCACAAACACACTTGCTTGGGAGTTTTCAGGTTTCAATATCTTCACAGTTTAGTAATCCCATATGAAAGCTGGAATTGAAAAACTAAGAAGAATAACAAAAATATTCAACTCGAAAAAATGTATGCATCTGCTATATGCATATTGTACATAGTGCTGTGGATACAGTCTCAAACATGAAACATTTCCTGTCCTCGAGGACCTTACATTCCACTGAAAGGATACCATATTTCTATAGCTCTAAGGTTTGCAAGTCACTTACATATCTAGCATACGGGCTAGAAGCACTGCTGCCAGGACTCACAGAGACTCTGAATGAGTGCCTCCTTTCCTTTGGTCTGTACGTGGATATGTGTTTGTGGTTCACTGCTGGGGAAGTCTGACTTTTTAATAGGTAGAGTCCCTAATTCTCACACAATTTCTTGCTCCAGCTACTTCAAGGACCATCCTATATTTAGTTCTAGTCTAAGGTTTCCCACTAAAGTAGGGGCTGGGAAGGAGCAAAAGAAAAAAAATAAAGACATCTGGTGTGTAAACTTTAATTGGGTATGAAATAGGTCCTTTATTCCAACAGAGAAAAATGTAATATTAAGGACAAAAGAATACTAGCATAGCTGCCGAATGATTAGGACAGAATTCATTTATTATCACTACTTGCCCAATCAGTTACAAGCCTAGGTAAGATTCAAGCCTCATTTGAACATGAAACCGTTTTTTTTTTCAAGGATGCTAATTATCCACTTCACATTTTTCACTTCTACTGAGCACAGTTTAATCAAATACCAGCCCTGGTTTTCTTTCTGTTGATTTCTTTCTCTCTGATACCAAGTCTCTCTTTGATGCCTGCTTGCTCCTTCCACTGCTTAGAAATCCTTTCCAGGTAATGGTCAGACTTTTGGATGTGGCCACTTCCCTCTCCATCAGCCATTTCCATTCCATGGGATGCGTCTGCTGCCACATTGCTCAAAAGGAGATGCTGCTGCAGCCACAGGTCTCCAGTTTTTTCAGCTCTCACAAAAACCCCGAGTCCTCTGCTAAAGGAAAGAAGACACAAAAGGAAATGGAGGCAGCCTCATCCCAGGGACTGATTTGCCTATGTGGCACCTATGCTTATAACTTGTCAGCTGTCTCCAAACAACTCAAGTCAGCCTCGCTGTTTTGAGGCTAGAAGGAGAAGGCCAATCCACGGGGCAGAGTGCCCTTTGGCACTTAGTAGAGCCAGAGAATGCTGGCTCAACAGCCAGTTAGGAAACTCAACCTAGGAAGTCCCAGATGCCCAGAAGCCTGCCTCCCTCCCCAAGCTTGCACATGTTCACCAGTTATATTGACTGAGCGTGCAGCAAGGAAGAGGCAACTACTGGAGCTGAGTTTATCTCATACCTAGGGTCACATAGCCTACTATGTCTGGAACAGGTGAACTTAGAGCTAGGACAAAGACTGAAGTCAAGAATTCACACGGCTTTTGTTTTGAGATCTCAGCAAAGGAAAAGGTCCTTTATACTAACAGCCATGTAGGAAACATAGAGGCCAGATGGCATCATTTTTCCTGCCTCTAGACCAACTTCAGTGAAATCTCATCAATGAGCTGTGTTTCTGTCAAGTTTTTTAAGGGCCTCAAGCAGTAAAAACATAGTGTGAATTGATTATAGATATCTACTATCTATTAGCTCTATATCTTTCTATACATTAAATCCCAGCACACCAGGAAGGAATATTCTTCTTGGTCTGGTTGTAATATAGGACAGAAAGAAAACTATCATTTTGACCCCGGTGTGGAAATATGTGAGGATTATTTTTATGATCAACCTCTCACCCTTCCTAATCAAAGCGACTCTCTCTATAAACCAGTAGAAATCTTTTATTTGTGTGTGCATGTATGCATAAGTGTGCGAACACTAGCATATGCGTGTGTGACCTTTATGAAGCATGAGCCATCACTTACCAAAAGAAGATTCTCAAATTTAATCGGCTCTAGAATATTGGGCCACCTCCAGTGCTGATGCAGAAGGAGAAATGAACTCATCATCTTGCTCTTTGATGATCACTGATTTCAAAAACACCCAAGGGAACAGCGGTCCCCCTCCCCCCCCCAGGTAGCATTTCTCCCCCTCTCTTAACAGGAAGTATTATAAAATGAGATTCCTTTATCAAATGTTTATTCTCATTGAGTGTCTGTGGTAGGCTGGAGGCCAGAGCAAGGGGGAGTAGTATATGTGTAGGACATAGCTCTTCAAATATTTGAATTTCAATTCAATTTGAGAAATAGTTCTTAATGCCTATACATGCTGGGCATTGTGCTGGTTGCTGGGCTTCGAAAGCCAGAACTCAAATAGTACCTGCGACTATGTCCTTGCCCACCTCCACTTATCTCTAGGATATCTTCTCACTTCTTCCTCACTTCTTCCAACCGACTAGACTCAAGGCCCTTTACCACCCCAGTCATCTTTCTCTGGACTCATTCCAGTTTGTCAACTTCCTTCCGAAATGGGTCACAGAACTGATCCCAGTATGTGGAAACGGTCTGCCCCGACAGGGGAGCAGCAAGGCTATCACCTCTTCATTTTGGACACCGGGTTTCCATGAACCTAGAAGTAGCAGAGGCTCAGTTTCTTCACATGCAAAAAGAGGAAATTTGACTAGATGACTTCCAAGATTGGTTCCAACTCCAAAATTACATGATTTTATGATTCACTCAATGTTCCTGAGGCTCAAAGGGAAGAGCTTCCAATCTTGCCAAGAAATCCTGCTGCACAAGCAAGCAGATCGAAAGGAACACTTTACCCTTCTTGGCTTTTCTGAGTCACTTTGCCTCTTTTATCTCACACCAGGCACTTTTTCAATTTTACTTTTGCATTGCCACCATTTTGCTTGGCACAAAGCGAGCCACTGGTTGGTTGACCTGTACAATGAATACATTATATTTGTATGGTGTTTTATACATTGCAAAGTACTTTGAAACATATCCTATTTATCTTCCTTAATACAACAGTCTTGAGAAGATAGGTAGGATAGATATTGGTGCTATTTAAGAGATGAGCAAACTGAGATGCCGAGAAATTCAGAGTCTTATCCAGGGTCAGACAGTAAGTTAATACAAACCGAATCATCTGACTACAACATTGGAAGGGACTTCAGAAAATATCTGATCAACTCATACCGGAACCAGAATCCATTACATGGATTCCATGGAAGCCCTGCTCCAGAGGTTTTTTGAAGGCCCTCCTCTGGATGTGCTCCCAAAATGTGATGCCTAGAACAGACTGTAGGATCCCCACTATGGACTGAGTGAGAGAGGACTGTAGCATGATCATCTCTTTCTTCCTGAAAGTTGGGCCTCTCCTAATATAGTCTCCCCATCCACCCGCCCCGGTAGGTTTTGTGTGTGTGTGTGTCATATCACACTGTTGATTTTTTTTTTTAATTTTTAGTTTTGTCTAAAAAATTTCCAGCTGTTCAGCTACTGGCGAGGGAGATGGTATGTTCCTAGGAATGGCCCTAGGCCTCTTGGGAGTCTGTTCAGTGTAGCCCATTAGGTCAAGCTCACTTATGTTCACTTTGAAGAGGTCCTCAGTATCACTGAGGATTTGGGGACCATTGTCATCTGATGTGTGAAGGCCAAACTCTTAGTACCAAGATCACCCGTCCTGACTACTCCTGTAAATAAGTATCAGAACCCCCTGGCATGTTAGAGTTGAAGGCAGTGTTCACCTATCATATGTCCATGCCCAACCGAACATGGGAGTGGCCACAAGAGCACAGTACTAGAAATTCTTCAACTGCTGAAATTGGATCAGTTAATTTCTGGGGCATCCCCCAACACTTAGGAGGTACTGGAACCATTAGGACCTGGACCATAGTGATGGAGCAGTGGACAGATTTCATGAAGATCACCATCAGCTTAAACACAAGAGGTTGAAGAGTTTTACGTTGTTTTTATTGTTCTTCCATTTTGACTAGTACTGCTGCAACCCAGGCAAGTACTGGTTTTGTCTTTTCAACAGTGACTACTTTGGCCCCACAGCCATACCTCCTTCAGGGTTCTCTGGTGATTTTAAAGGAATCGGAGGCTCAAGACTTTGTCATTGACTTACTCCTCCAGTGATTGTGTTTGTACACATTGGGGGGGGGGGAGCGGGTCTCCAGCACTACCATTCCATTTAAGTCAGAATGTTTACTTCAATGGTATCTCAAGGACAAAAATATAAACATTCCCCTAGCACCTGGAGTATGATCCCCTCTATACTACCTAACTCTCTTGGGAGGCACAGAAAATTGGTTTCACAATTATCTCAGTTCCTATATAATATTAGCCCCATCAAGTTTCAAGATCCAAGCCTGTCCTGGGCTTGGGTCCTGATACCCTAGCTTCTCAGGGACTCCCTGGAAGGGTGGCAATAATCTCAGGCTTGGAACCCTGGATTGAAGGTGGCCATGACTTGAGCTTCCGGGTGAGGGTATTCTTTCATCTGTGCCTAAAAATAAAAAGGTCAAACAAAACCAATAAGACCAAAACGCCAAGACCAATTTTGGGGACTACAAACTTTAAAGGGAGGAGAGAAAAGTGGGCCTTTCTCCCACACTCAATTCAGAGAGATCATAATGCTTCTGCTTTCCCACTTGGATGCAGCTGAAAAGAGGTGGTAAGACTTCTCAGTCTGCTAGCTTTAAAGATGTAGCCAATTCTGGCTCCAGAGCCAATGGAAAGAGGCTGTTCCCATCCATTTGGTAGGGGAACATAGAATTTCTTTTCTAAGCAGCAGGTTCCTGGAATGTCCCACATTGGTGCTTCCATCTTAGATGATACAATCATTTGAAAACTTATCAGCACAGAGATGTGCGCAGAATTGTGGCAGACAGGGAGGATCTCTGTGCTCTGGTAACTTAATGACCAGCTCTTCATTTTACAAAAGACACCGGTAAGCTGGAGAGCATCCAGAAGTGGACAAGAGGGTCTGATGAAGCCTTGACATTTTGTAGGCTGAGGCTCAGTAGAAGAAACTGCCAAGGGAAAACAGGCAGCATCGTTGGACTGTCACATGGACTAGGGATTTGATACTAGGGGACAGAACTAGGTTTGGTTCTTCAAAAGGAGAGTGGTCCAAAAGGGCACTGTTTTGGGAGAAAGTGGACTCAGATGCATGAGTGGTTCTTTAAACATTTGGTCATACATGTTACCCAAGATAAAATGTGGACTATGTTTGGGGTGGAGGAGCTTTTCTATAAGGCCAGGACTAGGATGTGGCCTGTAGACCCTACGACAGTATGTGGGTGATTCTTCAGCACCTCCTCCTCATTCATTTTGGACAGACCACCCTGATACTGGACAATATAGCAGGAGAAGCACTCATGTTCCTTGTGCTTGGCTTTCTTGGCTCCCAAGTGCCATGCATCACCAGCATAGAAACCTGACCAGTGACTGGATGGTATCCAAACATGGCCAGTCTTGTCTTGGAACAAGACACCAATTCCCAGGATAACCTGAAGGTCACAGCCACTCTGGACTTTGGACGGATGCTTAATCCTATAGCAATTCTGCATGTGAACCACCTTCTTCCCAGCTCCAGATCCAGTCCAATGATCTCAGGAAGATATAGTGATCCAAGATCACACAGGTAGTCAATGTGAGTGTTTCTCTCTATAAAATAGAAACCTCCAAAAGAGGATTGTGCATGAAACTGCAAATCAGCTAAATAGCATAGAGCACCTAACTTAGAGTCTAGAAGATACTTTGGAGCTGTATGATCCTGGGTAAGTCACTTAACTTCTCTTGGCCTGTTTCTCATCGGTAAAATGGGGATATTAACACCTGCCTGACAGGGTTGCAGTGTTGTAAGGATGAAAGGAAATAATATAGTTAAAGTGCTTTGCAAACTTTAAAACACGATATAAATGCTAGCTACTATTATTGTTATCTGTACAACAAACTCGGCTTATAACTTTTAAAGCTGTTCTGTTTGCTTCTTCCTGGTTTTCATTCTTTTCTCTTCTGTGCTTTTAGTAAAATGCTTCAGGAACCCTCTTCCTTCTTTATTTTTTTCTTTTTTGGCAACTCTCTTGCTTTCTTCTCTCCCCCACATCACCTTTCCCCCCAAAATGACAAAAGAATAAAATCCTTCAAACAGGCATAATCAAGCAAAGTAAATCTCCCCACCATCTCCAAAAGCATCTGTCTCTACCTGCACCTTGAGTCTATCACTTGTGTCAGGAGGTGGACAGCATGTGTGTTTCATTAGCAGTTCTGGGGAATCAGTGATCAGAGCTCTTAGGTCTTTCATTTATATCTTCATGTAGTAGGAAGAGGAGGAGGAGGAGGAGTTGTCATATAAATTGCTCTCCAGGTACTGCTTACTTCAGTCTGAACTGATTTATACAAATCTTCCCAAGTTTTTTGGAAATTTTTCTTCATCATTTCTTACAGTACAATAATATTGTTAGACTTGTCATATACATACAGACAGACATATTCCACCACACATATATATTCAGCTGTTTCTGAACTTCTGGGCATTTCCTTATTTTCTTCTTTTTTCTAGAGTTGATAGTTAGCTGCCCAGAATGCCTTCACAAGACTTACAGACATATAAGCAAGTCAAAAAACCACAGCTTAAGAGCCAGAAAGGACTTTCAAGATCACTTAGTTCAACCCCCTCCCTTTACAGAGGAAGAAACAGAGACCCATAGAGAGTGAGCAACGTGCCCAAAGTCACACAGCAAGTAATAGCCAAAGCCAGGTTAAGAACCATGGTCTTGACTCCAGATGTGGCTGCACCTGTCTGCCTCTCAGTCATGATGTGCTAGAACTTCTGAGCCTCCTGGATCTTTTTGCAGCTGCTGATGCATTTTCCCGCCTATTTTCCTTCCTTACATATAAGACACATTGCTCAGCAGCAGGGCCTTGCTCCCTGGTCCAGGAGGCCACTGGCAGATATCTACAACCGGCCGGGGGCACTCTTACCTCAACCCATTCAACTGGTATAGCTGGGCATGTGCATTGGTGTCTGAGACAGAACTAAGCTGAAGTGGCCACTCTGGCCCTCACCTACCAAACCACTTTGCAAGAGAACATGGAGAATAGGGGAGGGGGCAGGTTAACCGTGGTTGACATCAACACTGTACTAAGCAGATCCACTTTTCCCCAAACAGACTTTCTCTGACAGGTACTTAATGAAAGATTATTGAAAGATTGTTGAGCCAGAGCAGGGTCAGGCTTAGAAAAAAGACACCTTCCACCTAAGGACATATTAATCACTCAATTCGTCTTTGTATATGCCCTGTGTTTGCCAATAATGTCATATTCCTTCAGAAGAGTAGAATCTCTGAGTATAGGGGTCATCTTTGTATCCTGAGAGCTTAGCACAGTGACTGACAAATAGCAAGTGCTTAATAAGCGCCCTTTAGTTGAAAGACACAGAAAACTAAATATGCTGCTGGTTGACTGATCCCTATCAGAGCTTTCTGGAAGAGTCGGTCTAGTTGGGCAGTAGAAAGAAAGAATGAGATCAGAAAGACTTTCTGGATGACTCGGGGCTTCTGCCCACTGAGGGTAATATTCACTGGAAGAAGATGGGAGGTGGTGGAATTAGACAGCTCTCTTTTCTCCTACTTTATCCAAAGTTTCTTTTCTTCTCTGGCCTCTGTTTCCCCCCTAGGAAAAATGAGAGGGGCAGCCTTGTTCTCACGGGTTCCTACCAGCACTGGTCATTTATCAAGTTGAGCTATTTATACCTGGACTTCTTCAAATCATTGCTTAGTGCCTACCCCCAAAGGACTCTCTGTTCAATTCATTTACTTCACAGTAAATATAGCAATTTGTAAGAAACCCTTCTAGAGAAGGAACAGGAACAAAATAATTGCCACCACGTTCATCATGCCCCAAGTAAATTGGTTGAGTTAAAAATCTGTCTGACAGCCTCAGTTGAGGGACACAGAAGATCATTAATCCAGCCTTTAGAAGACACTGACACAAAGGAAGACTACGTGAAAGCTCATGAAGGGTTCTACGGAGGGCTGAGCCCGGCCAGACATCACGAAGTAGAAATAAACACGGGCCCTGGCACATTATGGCCCAGTGTCTAATTGGATGCCACGCTAGAGTCAGATGCTAAAGTGGAACACGATGCCAACTGCCACAGTTTGGGCTCCTTGGCAGAAGAAATGATGAGCTCTTTTCTGTTAAAACATCAAGGGAGCCCCCTGCCTGGCAGAAGGAATCTGGGGGGAGGACCTTTTGTGGTCCAATAGCTCTTTGAGAAATTAGGTTATAGAGTACCAATGGCAGCAGCTTTTACACCCTGGCCTATAGGAGAAGCAACCTTACACTATTCCTGTGGAGAAACTGAGATGATGCCTAGCTGGGCGTGACCCCAGAAGTCAAGTATCTGGGAAAGTTCTCTGAAAGACAAAAAAGTTTTGAATGCGATAGAGAAAGGAGAAAAAGTGGCCCCCTGCTAGCAGAGCTAACAACTTTTCATGTCTCCATCCTCCAGTTTCCTCTTTTTGAAATGGACCCCCTCAGGGAAGTTTCACAATATCATGTTATCTCATGCTCTCTATTTTACTTTTGAAGAAGTTGAGGCTCAGAGAACTTAAGCGATTTGCTCAAGTTCATACTCGAATAAGTAATTAGCATTTCTAGGACTCAAATCCAAGCCTTGTGGGTCCCGGGTCAAGGCTTTTGTCTTCCTGTGTGATGGATGTTTGGTTTCTTTGGGGCTGCACTGGTCGATCTTGGTGTGTCTTTTCTTAGACTGTACACTTCCTAGGAGACGAGGAACAGGTCTCATTCATTAAATGTGTTATAAAAGGTATTGTCACCTCTTGGGAGGTGTGGAGGAAGCCTGTGGAGCCAGTGGTCTAGGATGAATTTCCAGGAAAAGGTAAATGCGGATTTCATCTTCTAAGACAGAAGGATGCTCTCCTTTCTGGAATTACAAGCTCCAGATTTGTCTCTTTGCTACTTTAATAATTGAAAACAGAACCTGAATATTCCGACTGGTAAATTATATGTTGAGCAGCAACAAAAGAAATGTATCAATTTGTCATAATGAGATTCCTAGCTTCCTAGCTGCTCGGCTTTGCCTTTCCTGCTGATTTTAGCTCAGAGCTCATTCTTAACTGTCATTTGAGAATGCCAATTTCTGATTACAGTGATAAGACAAGCCTTACAATTAAACAGGTATATTTATAGTTCATCTCCAATGCTTTGGCAAGGGGATCTGCCTCATGTTTTCTGTTCATCATCTACGGTGACAGAATGCTGTACAACATGGGAGGAATTACCTCCAAATGCTTTTCAGAAGGATACTGTAACTGATGGAACAGTTGATCCAAGGGCTGGATTTGTAAATAAGAAGGGAATTCTGTCTTGAAGAGCACACATATTCTTCCCCTACGCTGGAATACCTCTTCCTTCACGGGAGACAGGAGACTGCTTAGATGTCTCTTAGATGAGTTGGTAGCCCATTCTACTCTTCTCTTTCTCGTGGTGGAAAGAGCCCTTAATCAGAAGGCCAGGACTTAACTATTATCTCTCCCACTTCCCAATAGGATTACTCTGGACAGATCATTTGGCCTGTCTGTGCCCTCGATTCCTGATTTGTAAAATGGGTATAATAATACATAAGATACTCCTTACCTTGTGGGGTCATTTGAGGAAAGTGCCTTATAACCCTAAAAGCATTTAGAGAAATGTAAGCTATTGTTCAATTATCTACTACAAATGCTTTAATCCCAGGCTGTTTCTTGCTGCCTACCAACCCAATGTAAACCAACTATGTCTTCTTGCTAAAAACTTACTGGTGCTCAGGGAAATACAATTCGATCTACGATTGATTCAAAGGAATAGAATTAGCTGTAGAACAAGCCATTAAAACATGTAAGTCTTGCCAATCCTCTCTGTATTCGTCCTGCTGGTCATTTCTTACAGAACAATAATATTCCATAACATTCATATGCCACAATTTACCCAACCATTCTCCAGTTGATGGGCATCCATTCATTTTCCAGCTTCTAGCCACTACAAACAGGGCTGTCACAAACATTTTAGCACATACAGGTCCCTTTCCCTTCTTTAGTCTTTCTCTGGGATATAAGCCCAGTAGTAGCATTGCTGGATCAAAGGGTATGCACAGTTTGAGCACTTTGGGGACATAATTCCAGATTGCTCTCCAGAATAGCTGGATTCATTCACAACTCCATCAACAATGCATCAATGTCCCAGTTTTCCCACATCCCCTCCAACATTCATCATTATTTTTTCCTGTCATCTTAGCCAATCTGACAGGTGTGTAGTGGTATCTCAGAGTTGTCTTAATTTGCATTAAATTGCATCAATAGTGATTTTCCCCTTCCACTTTTCAATGAGGTAGGGAAGTTTCTCTGTAAATCGAATATGTCTAATATTTTTCTCTTTAAGCCAATTCTGATAAGAGTAAGATATATACTATGTTCATCCCCCTCCCTTCTTTCCCTCAGTTATAATATGTTTCCTTTGCCTCTTTGTGAGATGAAGTACTCCCACTTTACTCTTTTTCTGTTACAATTTCCTTTCCACCTCTAGTTTCTTTTTTATATTATAACAGCAAAACTAAATTATACATGTATTCTTTATGTATAATCATAACATAAATAACAAAAATTCCCAAGATTTCTTTTTACCTTTTTATGTTTCTCTTGAGTTCTATATTTGGAGATTAAAGTTTTTGTTTAGTTCCGTTTTTTTCATCAGAAATAGATGAAATTCACTTATTTCATTGAATGTCCATTTTCTTCCCTGGAAAACAATGCTCATTTTGACTGGGTAAGTTATTCTTGGCTGCATACCAAGTTCCTTAGCCTTTCAGAATATCAGATTCCAGGCCCTTTGATCCTTTAATGTGGACACTGCTAGATTCTGAATAATCCTTATTGTGGCTCCTCTGTATTTGAATTGTTCTTTTCTAGCTGCTTATAGTATTTTTTCCTTGGTCTGATAGTTCTGGAATTTAGCCACAATATTTCTTGGAATTTTGATTTTGAGGTCTCTTTTAGTAAGTGATCAATGAATTCTTTCAATGTCTTTTTACCCTCTGTTTCTATGACATCTGGGCAGTTCTCTTTGATGATTTCCTGAAAAATATTGGCTAGGCTCTTTTTTTCATCATAATTTTCAGGAAGTCCAGTAATTCTCAGATTATCTCTCCTAGATCTATTTTCCATATCTGTTGTTTTCTCAAGTAGTTATTTAAATTTTTTTCAGATTTTTCCTTTTTTTTTTTTTGGTTTTGCTTGACTGATTCTTGATGTCCCCTTGAGTCATTCATTTCCATTTGTTCAGTTTTGATTTTTAATGAATTTCTTCATTTACTTTTTAACTTTCTTTTTGTAATTGTCCAATTGAGTTTTTAAATGAGTTGTTTTGTTCTATGGGATTTTTTTCCATTTTGCCAATCTTATTTTCTAGAGAGCTATTTTCTTTTTCCAATTCACTAATTCTGTTTTTCAGGGATTTGATTTCTTAATCCACTCTATCTTTTAATGAGTGGGATGACTTATCCAGACCCTCTTGCCAAGCTTCCCTTTCCTTTGCCCATTTTTCTTCTAGCTCTCTTGTAAGAGCCTTTTTAATTTCTTCTATGAGAGCCTTGTGTAGTGGGGACCGAATCATATTCCCCTTTGGAGTTTCATCTAGAGACAATCTGTTTTTAGTCTCCTCAGTGTTTGAAATCTGCCCTCTATCCATATAGAAACTATTTATAGTTAGAGTCCGCTTTAACTTCTTACTCATTTTAACAAAAAAGAAACAAAGAAGACAAACTACCAACAACAATAAAAGCAAATGCAGTCCGCTTTTTGGCAGTATGGTATTACCAAGCTTCCTCTACAGATTACAGTAGGTAGCAGTGGGATAGCAATGGCTGCGCTGAGTCTGCGCTCTGAAACTCTGAGAGTGTGCTGAGTCACTCTGGGTGCTAGGTGGGCATGGCCAGGTCCCAAGAGACCCTAGCGTTTAGGGTCTTTAAAAAAAGGGTCTAAGGGTTTAGGGTCTAAAAAAGTCTTTACCCCCTGTGTTTATAACTTCTCTACTGATTTACTGGCTTGCTGCCAGAGCAAAGTAACCACACTGTAGTAAAGTTCTCCCCACAAATTTTCCACCAGCTGAGATCACACTCTGCCCCACTCTGGTCATTTCAGCATTAGCTGCCTTCCATACTCTCACTGCCTGCCTGAGGTCTGCACCTGGTCTAACCATCCCTGCCCATGAGCAAAAACAGACCTTTTCTGGTGATTTTCAAGGATATCTTCTGTTGGTAATGTGTTATATTCCCAATATTCATGGGTTTTTTCAGTCAAGCACTAATTCCAAGGCCATATCATGAAAAAAGTAGTTTGAGGACAAGGAAAAGCTTAAATAGATGCACGTGTCCTCTCCACCATCTTGGCTCTGCCCCAAGTGTTCACTCTCTTGGCTATCCATCCACTTGATTCAGCTATCCGAGGATAAAGAGCCATTATTCTTTTTCTTAGCCAATATCAAATGCTTTTGATAACCACTGTTTTATTTCTTTATTTTATTTTATTTTATTTATTTGTAGGTGTAGTATAGCTAGGCTATTTCATTTGCATTTTTTCATTAATTCCTTTGAAATTATTGACCTTTTATTCTTCTAGATGAACCTTGTTATTATTTTTTCTAGCTATATAAAATAATTTCTTGGGAGTTTGATTGGTATGACACGAATAAGTAGATGAATTTAGGTGGTATTGTCAGTTTTATTTTATTAGCTTGGCCTACCCATGAGCACTTGATATTATTCCATTTGATTAGATCTGACTTTATTTGTGTGGAAAGTGTTTTGTAATTGTGTTCATATAGTTCCTGACTTTGCCTTGGCATGTAGACTTCCAAATAGTTTATATTATCAACATTTATTTTAAATGGAATTTATTTTTATATCTCTTGCTACTGGACTTTGTTGGTAATATATACAAATGCTTATGATTTATGTGGATTTATTTTGTATTCTGCAACTTTGCTAAAGTTATGAATTGTTTCTAGTAGTTTTTCAGTTGATTATGTAGGATTCTCTAAGTATACCATCATATCATCTGCAAATACTGATAATTTGGTTTCCTCATTACCTACTCTAATTCCTTTAATCTCTTTTTCTTCTCTTGTTGCCAAAGCTAACATTTCTAATACAATACTGAATAGTAATGGTGATAATGGTAACCTCCCTTCACCCCTGATCTTATTGGGAATGATTCTAGTTTATCCCTATTATATATGATGTTTGCTGATGGTTTTATATAGATGATATTGATCATTTTAAGGAAAACTCCATTTATTCCTATATTTTCTCATGTTTTTAATAGGAATGAATGTTGGATTTTATCAAATGCTTTTTTTGCATCTATTGAGATAATCATATGATTTTTTGTTAGTTTTCTTATTGATATTGTCAATTATGATAATAGTTTTCCTAATATTGAACCAGCCCAGTATTCCTGGTATAAATCCTACTTGGTCATAGTATTAATATACCTTGAGATAATTTGTTGTAATCTCTTTGATAATATTTTATTTAAGATTTGGCATCAATCCTTCCTTAGGGAGATTGGTCTATTTCTTTCTCTGTTTTGACCCTACCTGGTTTAGTATCAATGTCATGTATGTGTCATAAAAAGAATTTGGTAGGATTCCTTCTTTCCCTATTTTTCCAAATATTTTGCATAGTATTGGAATTAATTGTTCTTTAAATGTTTTGGTAGAATTCACATGTAAATCTATCTGGTCCTGGAGATTTCTTCTTAGATTCTTTTCTTTTCCCTTTCTTAGGGAGTTGATTAATGGCTTGTTCAATTTTTTTCTCAAATGGGACTATTTAAGTAATTTATTTCCTCTTCTGTTAATCTCTGCAATCTATAGTTTTGTAAGTATTCATCCATTTCCCTTAGATTATCAGACCTATTGGCATACAGTTGAGCAAAATAGCTCCTAATTATTGCTCTAATTTCTTCTTCATTGGTGGAAAGTTCACCCTTTCCATTTTTTATACTATCAATTTGATTTTCTTCTTACCTTTTAATTTATTTTGTTAGTTTTTTCATAAAACCAACTCTTTGTTTTATTTATTAGTTTAATAGGTTTTTTTTTTTGCTTTCAATTTGATCAAAATCCCCTTTAATTTTCAGAATTTCAAATTTGGTATTTAATTGGGGGTTTTAAATTTGTTCTTTTTCTAGCTTTTTTAGTTGCAAGCCTGATTCACTGATCTTTGTTTCTCTATTTTATGCAAGTAAGCATCTAGAGTTATAAAACTTCCCCTAAGAACTGCTTTGGCTGCATCCCACAAATTTTGCTATGTTGTCTCATTATTGTCATTCACTTGGATGAAATTATCAATTGTGTCTATGATTTGTTGTTTCACCAACTCATTCTTTAGGATCAGGTTATTTAGTTTCTAATTAATTTTTGGTCTATTTATCCCTGGCCATTTATCATATGTAATTTTCATTGCATCATGATCTGAAAAAGACGCATTTACCATTCCTGCCTTTCTGCATTTGATTTTGAGGTTTTTATGTCCTAATACATGTTTATGTAGCTAATGCTCCTCACAGCTCTCTTAACTTCTCCTTTAGAAATTTGGATCCTATACCACTCGGTTCATATATGTTTAGTACTGATATTACTTCATTATCTGTGGTATCCTTTAGCAAGATGTAGTTTCCTTCCTTATCTCTTTTAATTAGATCTAGTTTTGCTTTTGCTTTATCTGAGATCAGAATTGCTACCCTTGCTTCTTTTTTACTTCAGCTGAAGCATAATAGATTCTGTTCCAGCCTTTTACCTTTACTTTGTATCGCTCTGCTTTAAATATGTTTCTTGTAAATAACATATTGTAGGATTCTGGCCTTTAATCCAGTCTGCTATCCACTTCCATTTTATGGGAGAGTTCATTCCATTCACATTCACAGTTAAAATGACTAACTCTGTGTTTCCTGCCATGTAATTTTCCCCAAGTTATAGTTTTCTCTTTACTTTCACTCGTTCCCTGCTCCCTAGTATTTTGCTTCCAAGCACCACGTCCCTCAAACAACCCTCCCCTTTCATAGCCCTTCTTCCTTTCTTATACCTTTTTCCTTGTACTTCTGTTCTTCCTTCTATTAGTCTCCCTGTTTCCTTTCCCCTTTCCCCTCCTACTTCCCTATAGGGTGAGAAAGTTTCCCTGTAAAGCTAAATATGTCTGATATTCTTTCTCTGAGCCAAATCTGATAAGAGTCAAGATTCACACAGTACTCATCATCATCCCTTTTTCCCCTCAGTTGAAATGTCTTTTTTTTTTTTTTGCCTTTCCATGAGATGTACAATTTCTTATAGTTTTTTCAATTTTTGACTGATTCTTGATGTCTCATTGAGTCATTCCATAATATCTTCTGCTAGAAATTTATTATACTCCATATATTTGTCAGTTTTGTCACTCCAAAACCAATTCAGAGGCTTGATCTGGTGTTGATCTGAGGGACGCTAAGAGTTCAGATAAATACCTGTTTATTTCTCTGCCTTCTTGGCTTCACCCCAGCCCCCTCCTCACCATGCTGCATCTTATTAACCCAAGGATTTCTTCTTTATGTGTTTGTTCTGTATATTTTTGTATTCCCCCAACACTCACCTTCTGGATGCTTTCCTCTTGCTCTTAGTTGGATCCTTCTGTTCTGACCGTGAAGTTGAGTCATCTTCTTTATTTTGGAAGATAAAGAGTTTGATTCCCTGGGTTTCTGTCCTAGACATTCTCTTTGGGGACAGAATTAACCCCAGTTAAGTTTCAGTCTCTTTTATTATAAAATATATGTAATTTTTTATTTATAAATATTTATTTATTATAAGTAGCATAGCTACTTATCTTGACACTATACCCATTTCCTACTTCTACTCTCATCTTTTTCCTTGACATGAGTCAGTGTCTGCTACTTCTTGCGAGATCCAGAAATGTAGGGGTATTTGTGTACAGTTACTATCATAGTGGGGTATCCCTGTCCTGGGGGGTCAGGCTCCACAGTTTTCAGAGCTTAAATATAATCCTGCTAGGGCACGTGGAGGACTGTTAGAGGAGGGACACTGAGTTTAAATCTACAAGTATTAGAGTCCTCCAGTTTTTATTCATAAAAGATTTTATTTTATTGGAGGTCCATCCTCTTCTTTTGTGGATTTAATTAGGCTACATCTAGCATATATTTCTTTTGAGGTGGGCAGGGTAGAAGAAATAACTAACCAACCATTTTGTTGGACACCTCTGTAATTCTCTTTTGTGCCCTTCCTGTTTGTAGTCATCTTATCTCCTTTCAAGTCTGTCCTTCACATATGTAGGAAGAATCTTTTTAACAGATATATCATTCTGATCCTATCATTCCTAGACTTCAAAGTTTAGAGTAGCTTCCTAATGCATATTAGATAAGGTAGAAATGCCTGACTGGAGCACTCATACTTATATTTCCACATTTATCACACACTAATCAGTTCCATGTCCTCCATGTTTTCCTATTACCCTTCCCCTTATCTTTGATCATATAGCCCTCCATTCCTAAAATGGACTCCTTTCCCACTTTTGTCTAATAAAATCTTTCTCTTCCTTCAAGGTTTACCTCAGGTGTCACATTCCCTGTGAAGCCTTCTCTTCCATTCTCTCTTTTTTTTTTCTTCCCTTCCAGATTCCAAATGCTCTCTAGCCCTCAACTTTATCAAAACACTTTGCCTCCATGTTTCCATTTTTCTCATCTTGAAAGGCAGCATGGCATAATGGATCCCATCCTGGTCCTAGAGACAGTTTCTGCCTCTCATATTTGCTAGCTCTGTGATCATGAGCAAGTCATTTAAACTCACTGATCTTCCATTTCCTCAGCTGTACAATGGGAATGATGTTTGTAGTGCTTTGCTCACAGAACTCTTGTGAGATTCAAATGAGAATCTGTATAGGAAGTGCTTTAGAAAGCTTCCAATTAATGTAACTGGAAATAAATTTCAATTACTTACTTTCTTAGTACTTTTTAATATTAGTTCTTTGGCAACATGCCATTTATTTATATTATTAGATTGTAATCTCAAGGACAAGGTTTATGTCTTATCTGTCTTTATATCCCTCTTTCCTAGTATCTAGGACCTAGAATACAATAGGTGATGAAATGATGGTGGCCGAATTGAATTTTGGGATTGAATGCAAAACACTGCTTAGGTTCCAAATGAAATGATCAGGAATAAGAGAAATGGTTTTGAGATGCCTCTGCTTTTGGGGGAGTATACTTATTTTTGATGAAATTTCAGCATACACTTCTTTCCCAAACATCTGCTGAATTATACTGTTGGTAACGCGGATGGGGCTCTGAAAACAGCAACCATAGCAGCTGCCACCAAGGCCCCAAAGGTTAGGCTTCCTCTCTCACGGAAGCAACTGAACATATGGCCATGATAATGTTCTCGTCATCTGGAGAAAGCAAGATTTACTCCACACCACGAATGTTAGGAAAATATGTTTATGTAGGAAATTGAGGTGGGAGCGGGGTTTTTGTTTGTTCACTTGTTGAAGGCAGGGGTGAACTCCTCCTGCCAAATGAAACTGCAGCGGGGAAGTGAAGTGGATGTAGGAAAGAGTTGCCCAGATGTCCACCATAGGACTTTCTCGCTAAGATCCAAGGGCCATCTCTGTCCTTTGCAGATCTATTTCGTGAACGTGTACTACATGTGAAAGGGAAAGATATGATGGCAGATTTCAGGCCACATACAGGAAACCTTGCTTCCAGTTCTGTTTCTACCCTTTGCAAGCTGTGTAGTCCTATGAGATCATCTTCCCCTCTCTGAGCCTCAGTTTCCTCATCAGGAAAACAAGAACTAAAATACCATTTGCTCTCATATTTCAGAGGATGTGGTGAGGAAAGCACTTCTCAAACACTATAGAAAAGGGGAATGGTGATGATGCCAGGAATGACCAGCATGATATTGGAATAAGTTGAACTGCAGCGAATGACCTGAAGACCTAAGGGAGTTTCAGTCCACAGATCAGGCAAGGCAACAGGAAGTTGCCCCTTTTGAATTGAATGGACCCACTGAACAATTTCCTTGCCCTGCAGACATTTCACTAGCTTCCATGACAATTCAATCTCTGGAGGAATGAACCTTTTCCTATCCAGAACTACCACTTGGAGAGGCCTGCTTTTTGGATTGGTTTTTACCTCAATGATGCACTACCTCTAGGCCCGGGTCCCAGCCTTGCATCACTTGGCTCCAGTGCTGAGAAACTTGGATCTCCTGCCTCCCCATTCCCACCTCACACAGGCACCTTGAGTTTCAGTTCTGGAGCCGGAAATCAAGCCAACTGTTATTATTCTGGGAAAGGGTGTCATTCAACTCTCCTAATGGCTCTGGTCACCACACCTGGAACTAGCTGAAACAAAATGATCTACCCCTTATATATGTTGTCTCCCCCATTAGAATATAAGCTCCTTCCTCAGAACTAGCACAGTGCTTGGCACATACTAAACATTTAATAAGTGCTTGTTCATATATTCCCCAGGCAGCTAACCAACAGGCCCAGTAGAGCCACCTCAACCAGTCCTTGCCACGCTTCACGGCAGAGGCTGGATTATTTTCTATGCTGACAGGGAATGAATGCTCCAGTTACATCTAATCAGAATTTAAGAGGAGCCCCTTGTTCCACCCCAGCCCTCTCCCTCAAAATCAACTTCTATGGTCTCCTGCTATTCTGTCCCATCTCACCCTCTAGGATAGCCTCTTCCTCCACATAGGACACTTGGAGGAAGACCGGCGGCTTTCCTCCCCCCCCCCCCCGAAATCAAATGACTCTTCCAGCCGGGGAGCGGAGACTGATCTTCCTTTGCTGTCAGAGAAAGGGTGATGAAGGGTGATCTCTAACTCCCTCAAGCTATTGACCTCTCTCTCTCTCCTTCCTTTCATGATGAAACTCTTAGGAAAAGTGAAGTATTCTAGGGCTTTCTCATCTCCCACTCAATTTGGCATCCTTCTGTAAATTGCATTCTGAGAGGCTCTCTCTGAGGGTGGTCCCTTAATTGCTAAATCGGATGGCCTCTTGTCAGTTCTCAACTTTAACTCTCTGAAGCATTTGACAGGGTGAGCTTCCCTTCCTCCTGGATGAGTTTTTGTGACACTATTTGCTCCTACCTCGGCCACTCCTCCTCTTCTGATCTTCATCCCACCCTTTGTATTGTCTTTTGTTTATCTGTTGTTGTTCAACTTCGGTGTGTAATATAAACTCATGGAGGGCAGGCACTGTTTTCAAGTTTTCCTTTGTCACCCCAGTGTGTTCTATAGCAGGTGCTTAATATTTGTTGAACAGAACCTAATGGATTCCTTTAGAATTTCTTCCCATGTCCTCCCGGCCTTGAACCTGATCTTCAAGTTCACCAAGTAGTTGTTAACTACTTTGGAGTACCTTTCCTTTACTTGCAAGCTAATGCAAGTCTTACCTTAGCAGAATGTGGCTGGTCATCTCTTAGGCAGAATGTGCTATCGGGGACCTTGAGTCAGGAAGATAACATAGCTGGAAATGTCTTTTCCAGACCCAAAGTTCTGCCATCTTGTATGTTTGTGAGACAGATCTCAGTTAATGAACCTGAGCCTTCCCTCTCCAGGGTCTGGCGAGCCCATCAAACATAAGTAAAGTAGGAGACATCTAGAATGGTGTAATCTGTGAGGAGTTTAGAAAAGGCCCCACCAGTCTTCCCAATGAATCTGAAATTCCCACAGTTAGGGATATTCCTTAAAGGCTCTCTGGCCATGGGCATTGGAAAGGACTCCCGGAATAGAAGTAGCCGTTTCACACATAAATATCTTTATTAAGATGATCTTGTTAACCCATCTTGTTAGATCATCTCGCTGACTCATTGGCAACCAGTGTCACCTAACACAAAGTAGGGAGGGCTTTAAGGGACTGGTTTGCGAAATGGAGGAGGGAAAAGTTGGGAGCATGAAAGCACTGGGCATTTGGGGGTGATAAGGGGTCTACCAACAAATCTGTAGAGAACAGAGTTCCAAAGACATTGTGCTGAGGGCTGGCCCTGGTGTTCCCTCCTCTCCCACTCCCTGTCCCCATTCATTGCACAGAGTAGGGATTTTTGTGTGAGGAATTGAGAACTCTCCAGTGGCTGTCAAGTTTTTGAATGTCTTCAGAATACTCCTTACATTAAAGATCACTCTTTTATAGGTCTGCTCCAACATTTGGCAGTTCCTGTTACTTTCCCTTGCTATCTGCCTTGATGGAACCCAACTGAGTTTTCCTAGAATGCTTCTCTTCTTCACTACAGGAAAGAATACTGGACTTGAAGCCGAGAGACCTTTTAGGACCAAATTCTGCCTTGTATCTTTGTACATGGTGCATAATCTCTCTGGACTTCATCTGTAAAATAGGTGAGTTAGAATGACCTCAGTGATCCTTAAGGTCCCTTCTGATTCTCTTACTCTATGATTTATATTTTCCTTCATGAAATCTGTACTGTCTTTCATGTGTCAAAATGTAGAAAACAAATGAAAAATATGTGGGGTTCATTTCCCAAATGTATCAATTTACTGTCACAACTGCATTTAAAAAACATTATGTTTTAGTGCTTTCCAGGGCTCCTAATTGTGATTTTTAAAATATAGATTCTATAATGACACAGAATGCAAAAAAAAAAAAAAAAGATGAATGTGAAAGCAGCTAGGAAGAACAATTTGTTTATCTAATAGTGTTTCACATGAAATATGATAGAAAATGAAATATACTGATTGTCATTACTCTAATGCATTTGCCTCTTGGGCTCAGGGAATAAGAAATACTCCTGCTGGGTTTTTAAGAAAAATGACCAGAATAAATTCAAGTGCCTAATTTGGGATGTTGGCGCAAAGAATATGGGAGTCCCGTTTGGCTGGGAATGGCAAGTGTGGGCAGAGGTACCAGAGAAACCATGCACAAATGTGGTTCTGAAAGCCTCTAGGCCCAATGAGCAACAGCAAATCCTTTAACAGAGAATTTCATTGTATGAGAAGTAGGGTTCTCTTAGCAAACGATTCCTATTTTCGTATCCAATATAATTAGTGGCGCTATATTGTCCAACCCTGTGGTTTACTTTTATGAATAGATTGCAATTTCAACATGTCACCTTACTTTATTGTGTATTACATGCAAATTGTACTTTTGGTGGGAAATACTGTCCAGGAGAAGCGCCATTGTTTTTGTTGTTCTTAAAGGACACCGATGTTAAGATAAGGTCACTCTCATTTGTTATTTCTTAAATATTTCTTTGGCATAGGAATAATATTAATGACCTCCTTCGACATTACAGAAGATGCTGAAACGGTCTGATTTGGGGGGGGAGTTGTATCAAAGTGGAGACTGTACCCAACTCTACTCAGTTTTTGTGATTCCTAGGTGAATTTGTGACTAATATGTAACAGAGAAAACATGATGATGTCATTTGTAAAGGATATTTCCAAACAGAATGACATTTAAGCTAGCCCTCAGTCTGTCAAGAGAAGTACAGATCAATATGGTGGAATTGGCAGGTTCTATATATCCCCATACCCTTTGTCCTTCAAAATAACCTTTCCGTGGTCCTTTTTTCCCCCTTTACAAGAAGACTTGCTGTAAACTGCTTGAGCAGATACCATGTTACAGCATTTGGGCTATTCACTCCTGATGTAGCCACCATCATGCTCATTCGACACCGTTTGTGCTTTTGACAAACGTAAGATTAAGGGAGTCCCGAGTATTGCTTTTTTGGGCAAGGAAAGCAAATGAATAACACAAGTGTAAATCAAACCAAGTTTGGGAAGTAAATGTAATGTGCCATTTATATAATTATGCTATGTGGAGAAGGGTTATCTGTTGGTTAATCTATTATAAATGGTAAAATTAATTATTTAGAGCCATTAGGCACTCAGGCCCGTTCCCCCGCTTACGTTCCCCACATCTGACTTCTAATGAAGTCAATGGGGATTTTGTCCAAATTCCAGGGGAGAGTTTTTTCTAAGTACTTTTCCAAAGACATTACACACATTTAATTGGTGGCATTTGAAATAACAAGCATTTGATCCATTAAGTAGCTGACACATTGCTGCATGTTTCACAGTGCTTTTATTTCAGAACTCATTTTAATCTAATAACAGAGTCTCAACACAATTCACAGAAAAGCATAAAACACATCTAACCAAACAAGGGGTAAGTGCTATTAGATAAGAATATGCTTACAATGGTAGAAATTAGGTGCTTTTTTTAAATTGGGGTGATTTTTTTCACCACAAAAATGACAGTTTTTGTATTACAACTTCTGTCAACAATGAAATAATACTTCCCAAAACAGAACATGCAATTTCTACTGAGATACAATAATCAGAAAATAGTAAAAGGACCATTCAAATTTTGATTATCATAAAGAGTAAAATAAAAATAACTAAATATCTTAGCCATCAGATTCTAAACATTTCATAATCACCTCACAGAAGCTCTCTCTGGGATATCCACACAACTTTCTTTCACTTAAAGAATCATGGCAAACACTTGAAAACATTTCAAAATGATTGTAGTAAAAATGAAAAATTTGGCAAAATAAACTACAGGATAAAGACACCGAAAAACCCTTATAAAGCTATATGAATGCATTGTTTTTAAACTATATGAATGCACTGCTCTTAAAACTATATGAATGCACTGCTCTTAAAACTATATGAATGCACTGCTCTCACCAACTGTTGTATATCATGTGAAAACACAGGTCTTCCTGATGGAACAATACAGAAAATCACAGGTCATCAGCAAATTCACTGAGATTTCTGGGTAACTGATGTTTCTATCCCTTTTTATTCCATATAAACTATTCCTCACGCAGTAATTGTAACTCCTGCTTCCTGTATTTTCTTTAAGGTTAAACGACCTTAATCATCTCACTTCTTTATGTTGCTAGACCCTTTGGTGTCTAAGACTAAATAGACCACGAGGAGCAGCGCTGGTCACTTGTATAGTATCTTTGTGATCCATCTTTATTAATGTATGATGTGTGGATGGACTGTTTCAGCTACAGGGACTAAATCTCTGCCCCTTTTGCATCAAAAGATGTCCAACCTGTTTAAATTTTGTTCTCTTTTCTTAGCATATTTTATGTAGTTGTATCTCTTTAACGTTTAGCCTTTTGACACGACATGAAAGAGAAATAATGTGGTGTCTCAATCACAAAAACAATTAAGGCTGCAACCACACAGGGCAGCTGTCCTAAATCGGAAACAGATATTCAGATTGAATTGGGTCACTTTGTCTTATCTAGATGAAGCTGAAACTTCCAGGTACTAGGATGCCCTCCCACAAACAGGCTGGGCTGTCCAGAGCCAATTCAAACTTTGTTTCACTTCACTTTGGCATCCCATCACAGGCAAAAAGCAAGCGTGTTTTATCGGATGCACTTGACATTTTTTTAAAGAGGAGCAGCAAATTTTTTTTTTATTTTATTATTTATTTATTAATTTTTTTTAACAATTCTGAGCTCTCTGTGTCACTTTTAGCTGTAGTGTTAGTCATCTGTCAACTGGCATACCAAGCTGTATCAACTACGTGCAAGTCAAGCCTGAAAATGTGGCCAGCAAACAAGTATAGCTCCTCCCCGGTTTTAGCAGGCTGAGGCAGAGCAAATTTAAGCAATGACAGAATATGGGCAATCTGAAGGCTCTCCTTTTGAAATATGTTGAACCCAAATTAGCCCCCAAATGGACTACTGTTATTTGTAAAGGTATATTCGTTTTAAAAATAGTTTCATTCTGTGGGAAAGATTTTTGCAAAAATATTTTGTGAATTTTGACGTATACATCACAATTTTAATTCTAAACTAAATTTGGTTTTTAAAAATGTTTTGATCATTTAAAAAATAATTTTCTGAAATTTGCTTAAGATGCCAGCCCATTAACTCTTTCAACCCCTTCCCCTCAAAGTGCAATTTCACACCAATCTCAACTCTGGCATCTTTTGATTGAGCATTCAAATTAAGAGATTTTCCTCCTTTAAAATGCCTAGAATTACTGCTTTATTCAGATTGAAAAGTACACGTTCATCTTCGGAATTAGAGTGTGTGAATTGTTAAGGCTACTGTCCAACAAGGGAAATTCTGAACAATCTGACCCCTCTTAAAACTGGATTCTCCACCTATAACTGTGTGGAAATCTCCTTCATTGAATCAGACTGCCCTGCTTGTAATCAAAATCCTGCTTGGCCCTAGGCAAGGATTGATGGTTAGTAGGCTAAGCATTAAGCTTGATATAGATTTCTTTTAATTTTTTAAAGACACTGAGTGGGAATAAATGGAATTTCTCCACTCGGGGAGTGGAATCATTAATGTTGGCAGGTAGTAGGAAAGGTAAGAGTTCCTCATGCTATGAGAAGTAAAAATTATGACTGTTCAGTCTTAGGGCAAATAAGTGTCAAAAAGGAGGAAATATAAAGATTATCTTAAAGATTTGGAAATTTCTTTAGAGGTATTCTCATCAACTCAGTAAATATGTGTTGACTTTCATGGCTATGATGTACTAAATTAAAGACATGCTTTTAGGTTTCAAAAAATCAAAAAACTTCTCAGGCTCAGCTTCTGTTTTGGTTATCCGTATTATTTACCCAAAAGATGATCATGTTTTTCACACTGGATAAAGATGGACTTAGGCACTAAGGATAGTGGATAAAGATGGACTTAGGCATTTAAAAAGAATGAAATCTGACCATCAAAAGAGTTATGATTTTTCACAATCTCATATTTAAAGGGCTTTTGCTGTCATTGAGATAAAATAACTCCAACGTAAAAGAGATCTGGAGGAAACAGGTAGGGCTTACTCCATGAATTATCATTGCTTTTTGAAGTCTTATTTTTATAGTAGAAATCATTGCCTTAGAGTTTTGGCTGTATGTGGGTCATAGGACTTATTTAATCCCTGTGGAAATGAAGAAGAGCATTCACGATAGCTCACCTATATTACTTGATGCTCCTTCAAAGTACATACAAACACAGGGTGTTTTTCTTTGTTTCTAACACTTAATAGACCCATGAAATACTACACTGAACAGAACAACTCCTTGACAAAAAATGACTTCATACGTTTTATATCTTGTCCTTCCCTGTGTGCTTGTATGTGAGTGTGTGGTTTTGATATGTATCATGAATTAAATTGTGGTAAGTAGTGTATCAGGATAAATTCTAGTTAGTCCCTTTCCTCAAGTCACCAAACTCACATAAGATTTTTTTTTGTCAGAGAGCATTTGAGAGCAATGCTGCCCACCTGCTCTAGCTCTTGTTCCATGTTTTAAAATGAACTCAGGTTACTTCTTAACCAAAAAACTTAAATCTTTTTTTATCCCAATTTTCTCCGCTATGGACAGTTAACATATTAGTTAAGGAAAGGCTTTTACATACAAGTAATAAATTCCACCCCACCTCGGACACACACACACACACACATACAACTCTTCCAGATGACGATAGGTTTGAAAGTCATAAAATATAAAAACATCCTGGTACCAAGAACCCTATGTTCATGGGTTACTAACATTGTTTCATCAGGTGAAATTCTAGTACTAAACCAAGATGTTCTTTCAGATGGGTTTTCTGACAAGTCAATCTAACATAGTAAGCTTCAGCCTAGAATACATGCAAAGATGGTCATGGGTTGGGAAATCCCATTTCCCATGATGGAATGAATTCTGTCCAATATTGAGCCACAGTCTAGAATCGGTACTCCTGCAGGAGATCTGAAAGTCACTATTCAACTGTCTGAGTGAGAAATGTCCCAACTAATTTCTCACTGATCTGAAATAATAAGGCTTCCCAAAGCACTAGTTTACTCTGTATGAATTGCTTATGCAGTAGGAGATTCTAATGTTCAACATATAACATTTTAGGCAGATGGTTGGGCAGAAACCTGAAAAAAAAACCAAGACCATTCATAATCCCCATTTAAAGACTGTCTCTCCATTAGTACCTTCTTTGTTTCGGGTGAGGGTTTCCACTTGACAGAAACTATGGAAATGTCAGTAAATTTTGTCCTCCAATGGAAAAGCACATTGCTGCCATCAAAGTCTCATAGAGAAGTTAATTTGCCAGGAGTAATCGAGGTCCCAGTGACAACATCTTCAGCAGAAGATCTTGGGGATTCTTCTTTGTAGGCTATAAGAAATTCGCATTAAGAAACAGATAGATTCTTGACAGTTAGGTATACTCAAATACTTTCAAATAGCTAGGGTTCAAAGTGAAGTGCTACTTGCAGATAACATCTCCCCCCCCCACCCGACTGAGGCAATCAGGGTTAAGTGACTTGCCCAGGGTCACACAGCTAGGAAGTGTTAAGTGTCTGAGGCCAGATTTGAACTCGGGTCCTCCTGACGTGTGTTAATTGTGTGATGGTATGAAAAATGTTAGATCTCAAAAATATTGTGTAGTTGAAAATTACAGATCTGTGTACTTTTGGGTCTGGTACTAATAGAAAACAAAACCTTATTGAAATACTTAATAGTTTAAAAATGAATATAAGATTTGTAAAAAAAAAAAAAAAAGCAGCAGCATAATGAGTTTAACTGTATAACACAATGTAAAATGGAGAACTCAGAATGCAAATCAGAAACCAAAAAAAAAATCTTGAAGTCTTCCACCAGTGTTACATACGTTCACCCTGGAGGATACATATCCTTCAACTTCTCTGCATCTTTCCCCAGACAGAATGTTGTTCACAGGTGAATTAAGTATGTGAAGAGGAGGAAAAAAAAACAAAAAACAAAAAACGTTATATCTCATAGGCGGATTTGCAAAAGACATATCTGATCATCAGAGAATCCATCCTTTAGCAGGTTTACTTGCAGAATAAATTTCAGCGTTCAAGGGTAAACTGACACAGGGAGGTGGCTCAAGTGGCATGTGGGAAACTGATCTTTGGTAAAGACAAAAAAGAAACTGAAAATACTTCACTGCCTGTTCATGAGGCCATCTGCTCCTAACCCATACACATCTCTATCTCTAAGGAAACTAAATGCCACTATGAAAATTTTCAAAATGCCATAACCCTGTCTGGTCTCATTCCCTTTTTGCCACTTAGCTTATGCTTTAGTTGGACAATTATTTACAGAACGCTTCTGCATGTGGAATTTGTCATTTTTCATTGAGTGAGGAAACCCAAATCACCTGCACAAGTACTCATCATATCTTTTGTGCAGATGATTTTTTTATCTTTCCAGCCACATAGACTCGCAAAAGAATTTTGTCAACTCAATGATAAACAGAAATCTCATTTGTAAGATAATGATGAACAGCCTGATTTCTCAAAAAAAGAACTTTTGGACTATGTAAGGTAACATTTTTGTGTTTGACCGTATATTTGATTCAAAGAAGATCCATGCTTGCTGCAGCTATCATCTTAATATCTTCTGAATCTGGGATCTCTGAAATTAGGTAGTTCTATTTGTCAAATACTTGAACATTTTCTTGACGTGGTAAATGAAAGGTTGAAGTGATACACGTGGTTCTGGTAGTGTTTATTTAGGAAACTTCGTGGCACCTGGCATCACTGCACATCTGTATTTGGGAACTAGTCTTTTCTTCTTTTCCATCAGAGATGAAAATACTTCTGATTCTTTTCTTAGGAACATTCAAAAGTCATTATAAATGGTAAAGTCACAGTTTTTTTGTTTTGTAATTTGGTTTCTTTATTCTTGGCTGTCTTTATGGATGATGAATGGTATAAACTGGGACTGATAGGAAATAACTGGTAAGCTGAAAAAAAAAAGATCCTGAAATCAATGGGATTTGAAAACTTGCTTTCAGGAAGTCTTTATTTCAGCTGATTCTCTGCTCTAATCTCACTTAACCCAAACCACCCTGCATTTGAATATGCAGTGGGTATGACTGATAGATGAATGGATGTCCATGAGCCATGTAGTAATTGTTGAAATTTGTATCGGTAACATAGGGAGCAGGCTGGTAATAGCAGGTCACGTTGGCTGTGTTGGGAATGATGTTTTGTTCTCCGAGCACTTTCAGAGCCATGATGGTGATCATATTCAGGGTCTGTCTTCTTTCGTGTCCCATGAGGCAGACGGTGCTTTCGTTGACAACACCACGCAAGGTCATCAGGTAGTCATACTTGCTGTTATCTTCGCCTATGAAATGGTTATGCAGGTAGGACTCGATCTTCTTTTGTTGATCTGCAACATCAGGAAAATCGATGAAGAATCTGGAACACATGTAACGTTCCAGAGTTTTGATTTCGGTCTCACATACTGGCTTGAAGTCACGGACGAGTAGGTTGCTGTACTTGAGAAGGCCTCCACCTCTAATTTCTTCAGGATTTTTGGTGGAAATGAGCTTGCGGAGCAGATGATCCAGTGCTTCTTCGAAGTCTCCATACATGCTTTCGGCCACAATCACAGGGGAGGATTCTTCGGTCAACACATAATCAGCATCTCTGTAGACATCCAGAAGGTTGCTCAGGATTATCTGAAAGGAATCGACGCTAAATTCAAATTGACGTCTGAGTGAATAAACAAACTTGAATTCCATATTCTTCCCAGTGTTGTTTGACAGAGAAATGAGACTCCAGCGATCATGTTCAGTGGAAACTTTCACCATCTTCTCAACATAAGCATCTTTCATGATCTGGACTGTGAGCTTTTCTTTACTGACGCCTTTTGGTAGGAAATCTTGCAGGCAATTCAGAACAACTTCCTTGACAACGTGAAATTCATGCTCGCCTAGATACGCGATACGAAAAATGATGTCGATATCTTTGTAAGTGGTTCCACACTGCCTTGCGAGGATGTGGCTAGCTGTTGAGCCATTCAGACGGATATCTTTGATGACAATTGATTTTTTCTGGAGCTCATTTTGTACCACAAGGATGAAATCCTTTGTCTTCACATCCAGTGTTGGGAAATTTCCTCTTCCATGAATCGGTATTGCTTCATTTAGCACATCATCTAGTATTTTAACTTGATCCCAGCTGAGATAGCTGAATCTGTTCTCTAAGCTTTCAGCCATTGTTGTGTCTGTAGGGTAACTAGAGATTTAAAAAAATTTTAAAAACAGGTTAGATTTAAGTAAGTAGCATCACATTAAAAACTTGAAATATAGAGAATTAACTCTAATTTAAAATAAATCAAGCCATTCTCCAATTGATAAATGGTCAAAGGATATGAACAGACAATTCTCAGATGAGGAAATTGAAACTACTTCTAGCCACATGAAAAGATTCTCCAAATCATTATTAATCAGAGAAATGGAAATTAAGACAACTCTGAGATACCCCTACACACCTGTCAGATTGGCTAGAATGACAGGGAAAGCTAATGTGAAATGTTGGAGGGGATGTGGGAAAACAGGGACACTGATGCATTGTTGGTAGAATTGTAAATACATCCTGTCATTCTGGAGAGCAATTTGGAACTATGCTCAAAAAGTTATCAAACTGTGCATACCCTTTGATCCAGCAGTGCTACTACTGGGCTTATATCCCAAAGAGATCATAAAGAAGGGAAAGGAACCTGTATGTGCACGAATGTTTGTGGCAGCCCTCTTTGTAGTGGCCAGAAACTGGAAACTGAGTGGATGCCCATCAACTGGAGAATGGCTGAATAAACTGTGGTATATGAATGTTATGGAATATTATTGTTCTGTAAGAAATGACCAACAAGATGATTTCAGAAAGGCCTGAAGAGACTTACAGGAACTGATGCTGAGTATTATATACTTCAACAACAAGACTATATGATGATCAATTCTGATGGACGTGGCCCTCTTCAACAATGAGATGAACCAAATCAGTTCCAATAGAACAGTAATGAACTGAACCAGCCACACCCAGGGAAAGAACTCTGGGAGATGACTATGAACCACTACATAGAATTCCCAATCCCTCTAGTTTTTGTCCACCTGCATTTTAATTTCCTTCATGGGCTAACTGTACACTATTTCAGAGTCTGATTCTTTTTGTGCAGCAAAATAACTGTATGGACATATATATACATATATTGTACTTAACATATACTTTAACATATTTAACATGTATTGGTCAACCTGGCATCGGGGGGAGGGGATGGGGGAAAAGAGGGGAAAAACTGGAACAAAAGGTTTTGCGATTGTCAATGCTGAAAAATTACCCATGCATATATCTTGTAAATAATAAGCTATAATAAAAAAAAACTTGAAGAAAAAAAGTAACTCCCATTACAGAAAGTAAGTGTTACTTTGAGGCAATAGGGATCTTAAATCTTAAAAGTATGATTTTAGACTTGAATAGTAGTCACAATGAACTTGTGAAAACCATTAAAATCCATTGATATATAGAAACAGCTAAATTTTCAAGACAATATTTGAATTCCAATAGATTTATAATTTATTGCTGATGGTTCTCCTTGCACTCTTTTCAACTGGATTGATAATTTAGTTTATTCCGATGATGGTGTTCATCTAATTTGTGATACAGTAATAAAACTTTGCATTCAGGGCCCTCAAGTATTTTACAAACATTAATTATTCAGAGAGTAATTCAATATAGTGACTCTACTAACGCTTGATTTCATAGGATAAAAAGTTCTAGGTAAAACAAAAGTTAAATCTCAGTAACAGAAAAAGCATAAGTATTTATACATAGGAATTTCAAGGATCCATCAGTTTGTAAGTACTCCCTACACAACCTTTCCGTGACTTGATCTTCAAGAGTTGCTATGACTAAAAATTCATCACTTGATGGCAGCCCTGGAAATGAGCTTATCGGAATTTAGGCTGGTCTCTGGTACAACACTCTCAGGGAGTCTGTATTCAAAACCTTTCTAGAAAACTCAGACCTTTCTGGAAGTGTGATACTCATACCATTGTTGTACTAAACATAGTAGGTATCCAATATATACCTGTTGTCTGAACAAATGATTTCTACCTATTTGATGATATCCTCCTGTATCATCACAGGATGATACATGAAGGAAAAAGGTGTATTGTAAAAACAGTGTACAAAAAGTTGACCAAATCTGTCAATGTCAAGGATTTTTTACTCTTATTAATAGTAGCAAGTTTGAATAACTTAAAATGAAATACTAATATGTAGAATTTAGAGAATAGTCTTACTACAAAGAACTCAAATGACTTTCACAAAAGCTAATCTTATTTATCTTTCCAACATCTATAAGATAGCTAGAAAAATGACCTCCATTTTATGGAAAATGAAAATGAGGGACAAAAATTTTTAGACCCTTACAGTTATCAAAATGACAAAAAAGGCAACACAAATACCAGCTACCTAAGCATTCAAAATGCTCCCTGCAGATGTGCAAGATGATCTCATGGAATTTCACAGGGGAGGGGAGGGGGGAGTATGCAATTAAATTTGTGTTATGTGTATGAACACCATGGATGCAATTAAATATAATTATACAATTAGGTAATTAGGTACAATTACAGTGATTACATGAATCTTCAAAGACTCTATTAAGCAGCCTGTGCCAAATAAGTCTACAAAAGTAAATAAAATGTACAGTTAAGCATGGATTCTGAAAATTCAAACCACCGATTTGCCACTGGCTACCAAAAGCTTCCTTCTGTCTTAAAGACACACCGTGGGGCTGAGGCACTTTTAACTCGGGGCCTGGTTCACTCTTCTTCTGACTATGTATCCAAATGATATGGAATTTAAATGAAGGTCATGAAAATGGTTATTTGGGCTGTTTAGGAAGATAGAAAAATCTGGCCATGTTCAAGACTGTTGTCCTTTGCTGAATTTGAAGTCAGAGAACATAAATTTGAATCCTGGTTCTGCTGTTTATTACCTGGATGACTTAGGCAAATGACTCACTCTATCTTTCTGGGTTTCATTTTCTCGTTTGTAACTAATGTATAAGATCCCTTTGAATTCTACATCTACGATCCTATCGCTGAACAAATATAGTATTTGAAACTAGGACATCTTTTAAGATCCTAAGTATTTTACAGATATGGAATTTATTAATGATGGTACAATATTTGTTAGAATTGAACACAGATACAGAGATCCATTCTCTAAAGTGTCTCAAGATAATTTTAGAATGAGAAACCTTCCATTCTCTCTCTGTGTCTCTCTTCTTTCCTCTCTTTTATATATATGTACTTATTTATAAGTTGTCTCCCTCATTAAAATGTAAATTCCTTGAAGGCAAAGGCTTTGTGTCCTTTGTGAGGATCAATGAATTTATTGAATAAAAGGTTCCGATATGTAAACCAAAAACATATTAATTGATTAGATAGCAAAAGATTCCAAAAAGATAGTTTTTTAAAAATGTTATTTCCTAGGTAATTGGCAGAAAGTGTAAAACAAAAATTGTAGAGATAATTTGCACATTTTGCTTATCCACGGTTCCTGGATTTGCTATACAAGCAAAATCCATACATTTCTTAAACTATAATTTTGTCTTAATATGCACATGGATTTTGTTCAATAAACCATCACCCTGAAAACTGAAACGCAGATATTTTCTAAGCCATGTGAGCAGAAAAAAGGATGAAAATGCTTTAGTAGTTTGTAGCTAAATTCCATTAATCTTCTCAAAGGTCATAAACGTCGCTCACTTTAAAAAACAAACAAACCTTCCATCCTAACTCATGGATCAATTTTGTTATCTCTTGGAAACTTTCAATTAAAAATCAGTTAAAAACAAGAAGCAAGTTTATAAACTCAAAAAGTAAATTAACTTCCAGAAATAATAGAGTAAAAATAACAGCATTAAGGGAATTGAAAAGCAGAATGTCCAGATTTTCTAAAATGTTTTTAAACTTTCTTGCTCAGAACATACATTCAAATATATGGTAGTAAGTACTATTTCAACTGGATAATTACAAGGACTAGCTTCTCTCCTCAATAAGCAATGATCCTATAGCAGAAACTATTTTTTCAATAAAACAATTCATACTGTTATTAAATTGGGTCCTAGACATGGAAAAACTGATGTTGCAAATTCATTTTTTGTTCTAAAAGAGTTTTGGGCCAAGAGGAAAGCAGATGTAGAGGAAGGCCTGATTACTTCTCTAAATCTCGAATCCTGACTGCTCCAGAAAACTGCCCCACTGTCATTTTCACGCTCTTTTCATCTTCAATGTCCCCATCTGCAGGGTCCTTCCCTGTTGCTTATAAACATGCTCATGTCTCCTCAGTCACGTACCTCCAGCTGTCTCTTGGCCATCTCAAAGTGCAACTATTCTGACATTCCACCTCATACCCACCACAGTTCCAAAGATGTTAAAAGACAAAAGTATGAGTAGTTTTCTGGAGAGTACTTTATGCCTGCTTCTTCTTGTCACCCTTAAGAAAACTACTCAACAATATGATAAAAAGGTTCATGTAATTTTAATGACACCCATATTTCATTATGGAGAATAAACTGATTTAATTTTAATTTTAAAAATCTTTTATAGGGCCATTTATTTTTTTACCTTGAAAGGTAGCACGAAAGAGACATTACAATTCTGCCATGATCCCAAATCCTTTTTATTGGAGAAAAATAGAAATCAGTGCAAGTTTAGTTTTTAGTTCTTTACACTCCTCCACATAGTTATCATGAGGCTCTATTCACTAAGCCCGTCGTAATTATCAGGAATGAAATTTAAAGAGAACAAACTACATTTCAGCTACCAACTCTGAAAATATTTCCAATAAATTACTGCAGAGGTTGAGATTTTCTGACTCAGACAATTCCCAAATGGGACAACTCCTACCATCGCACTGCCCCCTCACGTATTGTGAAGTATAAGCTCACAGGTTTCAGTTTGGATGAGGTGTTAAATAAAAGAAAACTTCAAGCATCTCAAATTCATCATGTTATCATTCTATCGCCTAGTTAGTTTAGAGAGAAGCAACCTGCCACAGCCTGAGGATGGGAATGAGATTTGAGTTTTAAACACTTTTACTAACTAGCTGTAGCGCTTGTGACAAATCATTTACCCTGTGTCTCAGTTTCTTTATCTGTAAAATTGGGTTCTATTTTTTGAAATACAAGCTTCTATGCACCAGGAGAAAAGGCACTTAGAGAGATCTTTGTAACCTCTATCATGCCCCCACTCTATGTCAGAACGTGAACAAAGTTGGCAACCCTGCAATCTCAGGCCCAGTAAACCTTTGTAATAGTGACTTGTTTCTCCAGATTGTTCTCTTCAGAACAAATTGTACAACTAAAAAAGCTTTAATGTATGGGTGGAAAACTTAACAGTTTTAAATATGTGGTTCTTAGGCTTATGTAGTGCTCACATAAATAAAAGAGTTAATTAAATGGACTGAGAAAAACACATACTGTAGCCAGGTGATATGTACTGGTATTAATTAAACATTAGTACCCTACTTGAAATACAAACTGCCTTTTATATGCCTTGATTGAAAGTAACACAAGTAAATGTAATTAGTCACTTTTTAAACACTACTACATCAAATCTAAATTATTTGAATTGAATTTCGAAATCTTAAAAAATAAGACCTTATCGTACTTAGCTAATCTATTCTTTGATCCTCAATCCACATCCATCCTTCCGTCCAACAAAATTAAG